>NW_019951819.1:0-4962 GCF_002910315.2 Salvelinus sp. IW2-2015 | reverse complement strand
TCTAGAGAACTAAGCTACTGTTTCAGTTATGGTATGGTTAGATAGAGTAACTAGTCTATGTGTGTTGGTTGTTATGAAAATAATTTCCCTTTTATTCAATGAGCCATTGTGAGAGATCTAACGGGAGATTTCCGTCGTGAAGTAGCGTACACTGTTGTTTTATTAAACACAATGGGTTTCCATCACATTTTCAAACTCATGGTCTACTATGGTTATTTGCACAAAGAAAATGTGTCTTACGTTGTGTGGCAGTGTTGCCCACTTCGTGTCTTGGCACGTGCGCTCTAGCCAATCACCTCGCAGATCAGTGCGGTAATAGCCTACACGATGAGCATTATTGGATGGACAAACGCGCAAAATCATTTATTTGTGACAAAACCATTCAGTAGACCCTAGAGTTGAAAATGTGCTGGAACCCAGTTGTTTTATAAACAACAAACGTTGTACCTACTCACGAGGGAATTCCCGTTTAGGATGCTCTCAACAATGGACTCAGCTTGAAATAAACGGGAAATTATTTCATAAACAACCACACACAATACTGTTACCTCTATCTAACCATACCATACTGAAACAGTGCTTAGTTCGTTCTAAGAGGAATCAGTCATTCAAATGTGTGATTTCTATCACCTCGCAGGAATAGTCACATAATTACCCTATGTGTCTGCCTCTGCCAGAAGAGATTGGACGGTCTGTGGCACTATATACATAGGGATGTTAGAAAATATCGCGGTTCTGAGTCACGTCTGGGTGCCTGCTGGGCATGGAGGGTCAGTAGGGAAACCCATTATTTTTATTCAGTCCATTGGAAATTTAACTTCTAAAGATAACTTTTTATCTGCACTGAACAATATCTTAGTCATTTGATGGAAACACAACTCAGATGGGAAAAATGTGCATTTTTTTGCATGAAAATCTGTCACCAATTGGATGGAAAGCCTGTGGCTATAGTCCAGAGTGTCACTTTGCTGTATGCCTGCACAAGTCACAGCTTCATCAGGCAACCCCAAGAACTAAGTGAATACTGTGACGTGAGCGAGGCCAAAACAAGCGTATGTACGAATTGTACTTAACTCCCCTCGCGCCCCTCCAATCTGCATTTTAAGCAGCTAAGATGGCTGATCTGTTAGAAAAAATGTGTTCTGTTATGTTCAACTCGTCTGGGTCACGAGAATTATCACCGGACTCCACCCCGCTGAACCTATCCAACTCTTTTGTCTATTTGGTTTAGAGATGTCCACAGCAAATACCAGAGTCAGGAGACTCTATATTCACTGTCTTGAACTGTATATAGTTACTCTGGTGAAACACATTTTTCATATCGGGGCCCTGTGAGTGAACAAACTACCACAGCAACTCAATACCATGTCACTTTTAAAAGCATGTTCAAAAGCTGGCTAATGTGTGAACAGGTTAGAAGCCTTTTCGTGTCTATCCTTAAGGGTGTCTTATCTACAGTGCATTGGGAAACTATCAGAGCCCTTTGTTCCAAAAATGTTTTACGTTACGCAGCCTTATTCTAGAAATTGCTTTCAATTGTTCCCCCCCCCCCCCTCAAATCTGAAGACTAATAACCGTAATGAACAAAGCAAAAAAGTTTGTTATAATTTTTGAAATACAGTATTCAGGCCCTTTACTCGTACTTTGTTGATGCATCTGCTTGGCGAGCGCATTACAGCCGTCGAGTCTTCTATGAAGATCTCCCAGTCCCACCGCTTGAAGAATATCCCACAGCACTGATGGCGTGCCAACACCATGCTTCACTGTTAGGTGATGGTGCAGGTTTCTCAGACGTACAGCTTCGGCCTGTCAGTCAAGAGAGTTCCAATCTTGGTTTCATCGAGACCAGAGAGATCTTCTTTTTCGTGCGTTGAAGTCCTTTGAGGTGCCTTGGTAAAACTCCAAACCGGGCTGATCATTGTGCCTTTTACGTGCAGGAGTGGCTTCCATTTGGGCCCCTCTACCATAACAGCCTGATTGGTGGATTGCTGCAGAATGGTTGTCACTTCTGGAAGGTTCCCATCTCCACAGAGGAGCTCTGTCAGAGTGACCATCGGGTTCTCTAGGTACCTCACTGACCAAGGCCCCTTCATCCCCGAGTTGCTCAGTTTGCCGGGCGAACCAGTCTAGGAAGAGGTTTTGGTTGATTCAAACTAATTCCCAGTTTAAAGAATGACATGAAGGACTGAAGTTGTTATTGGGGCCTTCCACATTCCGCAGAGATTTATTGGTACCCTCCCAGATCTGTTGACTGACACATCTGTGTCGGAGCCTACGGACAATTCGTCTTCGACCTCATGACTTTGTTTTTGCGCTGACACCAACTGTCACAGTGGGACCGTTATAGTAGAGAGGGTTGCCTTCCAAATCATCTGTGTCGGTCAAGTTGAATTTACCAAGGTGACTCAATCAAGTTGGTTAGAACAGCTCAATGATGATAAATGGAACAGGATGACCTGAGCTCAAATTCGATTCTATAGCAAAGGTCTGAAGTACTTATGTAAATAAGGGTTTCTGGCTTTTTATTTTTTATACATTGTACAAAAATGCTCTAAACCTGTTTTTTTTTATTGTCATTATGGGGTATGTGGTTTAGATTGTAGAACGCCTTTATATAAATCATTCAGATCGAGGAATCAGTCCATTCAAATGTGTGATTTCTATCACCTCCAGGGAATAAGTCACATATTACCCCTTATGTGTCTGCCTCTGCAGAAGAGATGGACGGTTGTGGCACTATATACATAAGGGATGTTAGRWAAATTCCGGTTCTGAGTCACGCTCTGGTGCCTGCTGGGCATGGAGGGGGTCAGTAGGGAAACCCATTTATTTTTTATTCAGTCCATGGGAATTTAACTTCTAAAGTAATTTTTATCTGCACTACATATTTAGTCAATTTGATGGAAACACAACTCAGATGGGAAAATGTGCATTTTTTTGCATGGAAATCTGTCACCAATTGGATGGAAACCTTGCTATAGTCCAGTGTCACTTTGCTTATGCCTGCACATCACAGTTCATCAGCAAACCCAAACATCTAAAGAATACGCTACAGACCAGCCAAAACAAGCTTGTAAGAATTGTACTTAAACTCCCCCCCCTCATACTCATTTTAAGCAGCTAAGATGGCTATCTGTAGAAAAAATAGTGTTGTTATTTCAACTCGGTCTGGTCCACAGAATTATCACCGACTCCACCCCCTGGAACCTATCCAACTCTTTTTCTATTTGTTAGAGATGTCCACCAGCATAATACCAGAGTCAGAGACTCTAATATTCACTGTTTGAACTATAATAGTCTATCTGGTGAGAACACATTTTTATATACCGGGCCCTGTTGAGTGGAACAAACTACCACAGCAACTCAATACCATGTCCACTTTTAAAAAGCATGTCAAAAGCTGGCTAATGTGTGAACAGTAGAACCTTTTTTTGTCTATCTCTATAATGTGTCTTTATCTACAGTGCATTGGGAAACTATTCAGAGCCCTTTTTCCAAAAATGTTTTACGTTACAGCCTTATTCTAAAATTGCTTCAATTGTCCCCCCCCCCCCTCAAATCTAGACATAATAACCCGTAATGACAAAGCAAAAACAGGTTTGTATAAATTTTTGAAATAAGTATTCAGACCCTTTACTCAGTACTTTGTTGATGCATCTCTTGGCAGCGATTACAGCCTCGAGTCTTCTTGAAGATCTCCCAGTCCCAGCCGCTGAAAAATATCCCCACAGCATGATGCTGCCAACACCATGCTTCACTGTAGGGATGGTGCCAGGTTTCCTCCAGACGTTACACTTGGCATTCAGGTCAAAGAGTTCAATCTTGGTTTCATCAGACCAGAGAATCTTCTTTTTCGTGGTCTGAGAGTCCTTTGGGTGCCTTTTGGTAAACTCCAACCGGGCTATCATGTGCCTTTTACTGAGGAGTGGCTTCCATTTGGCCCCTCTACCATAAAGGCCTGATTTGGTGGATTGCTGCAGAGATGGTTGTCCTTCTGGAAGGGTTTCCCATCTCCACAGAGGAGCTCTGTCAGAGTGACCATCGGGTTCTTAGTCACCTCACTGACCAAGGCCCTTCTCCCCCGATTGCTCAGTTTGGCCGGGCGACCAGCTCTAGGAAGAGTTTTGGTGATTTCAAACTAATTCCATTTAAGAATGAATGAAGGCTGAAGTGTTATTGGGGACCTTCAATTCCGCAGAGATTTTTTGGTACCCTTCCCCAGATCTGTGACTTGACACAATCCTGTGTCGGAGCCTACGGACAATTCCTTCGACCTCATGACTTTGTTTTTGCTCTGACATCCAATGTCAACAGTGGGACCTTATATAGAGAGGTGTGCCTTTCCAAATCATGTGTCCGGTCAATTGAATTTACCTCAGGTGGACTCCAATCAAGTTGTAGAAACATCTCAATGATGATAAATGGAAACAGGATGCACCTGAGCTCAAATTCGATTCTCATAGCAAAGGGTCTGAATACTTATGTAAATAAGGTATTTCTGCTTTTTATTTTTAATACATTTACAAAATGTCTAAACCTGTTTTTTTTTATTTGTCATTATGGGGTATTGTGTGTAGATTGAGGAACGCTTTATTAAATCCATTTCAGAATAAGACTAACATAACAAAATGTGGAAAAAGGGAAGGGGTCTGAATACTTACCCGAATGCATTGTATGTAATTGTATATGTACTTATGTGCAAAATAGGGACCACAGTTGAAATAAGTCCCTGAGTTTATTGTGCAATCACGGTCACTTTTTAAGATCTTTGTACTGTGTGTATGTGTGTATATATACACAGTTGAAGTTTACATACACCTTAGCCAAATACATTTAAACTCAGTTTTTCACAATTCCTGACATTTAATCCTAGTAAAAATGTCCTGTCTTAGGTCAGTTTGGATCACCACTTTATTTTAAGAATGTGAAATGTCAGAATAATAGTGTAGAGTGATTTATTTC
>NW_019951818.1:0-4964 GCF_002910315.2 Salvelinus sp. IW2-2015 | reverse complement strand
GTAGGAATACTGTGAGCAGGTTGGGTGTGATATAGTTGGATCACTCATAGTATTTATGAGTTACTTTGCATGGTTGGATTGCAGGAGTGAGAATAGCTGAGTTGAGATTCTCTTCCCTATGGTCTGGAGGCGCTGATGGGCTCTAGAAGACCATAGAAAATCATCATAAAGGCTAGTTTTGCTACTTGGAGTTGCAAATACCTCCCAAAACGAAATAAACTAATGGTCTACAGTTATCTGGGAATCTGCTCGTACACGGGATATATTGAGAAAGTATAAATTACGACCTTTATTTCAGCATTGAGTTATGAGATCAAAATAGTCATTAGAAGAAAACAGCAGGGGTTCGTCATCAATCCAATAATAGTGATAGTAACACAGAGTGAAGGGGATGAAAACATAGTGTAGTATACAGAGTGAAGAGGGATGAAAACATTAGTGTAGTATACAGAGTGAAGGGGATGAAAACATAGTGTAAGTATACAGAGGTGAATAGGGGATGAAAAATAGTGTAGTATACAGAGTGAAGGAGGATGAAAAACAAGTAGGTGTAGTATACAGAGTCAAAGGGAGAGGGGTACACACATAGTGTGAGTATACCAGAGTGAAGGGGGCACAGTAAAATCCACACTAGTAATGTGCGAGACAATATGTCAAAGAGGTTGGGATGTATATCGAAGTCCGACAGAAGTGGGAGAACATGTGAGTGGATGAAAATACATAGTGGTTAAGGTGAAAATCACCACAGGAGGTGACAGGCGCAGAAACATCATAGTAGTAGTCCTTATAATTCAGCACAGACTGAACAACGCGACTGGTATCAGAACACTAACAATCACTGTGTTACTATAGTAACAATCCTTCTAGTGCTGAGATGGGTGATAGTGAAAACATAGTATCGCTATAGTACAAACGTCAGAGAGGAGTATCAGGCATAGAAGTTAAAATAGCTGCTGAATCGCGGATGAAATATATCATAGGTGAGAGCGAGAGAGAGCGAGAGAAGCTGAAGGAGGGATGACAAAACACTATGGTGTCGCTACGTTGACATACAAGAAGGTGAAAGAATGTGAGTATGAATATCATTTTATATTATTTTATATTTTTGTCTACGTTTAGTGTTTAACCAGATGTAGGCTAGTTGAGACCCGAAGTTCTAGATTTGTAACAAAGGCGTGATGACCAGGTCGCAAGATAAAGAAATACACGAGCAGGTATTGACACATATACAAACAACACAGAGTTACACATGAGAAAATCAAACCACAAACATAACAGGGGAGATAAATGAACACGTAAGAGTATGAATAAATAAGATAAAAAAGTCTATATACATAGTGAGAGGGCACAGAATGTAAACACCGTGATGCAAAAATGGTCTAGTTAGTTAGTATACCGAGGAGTGAAGGGGATTGGACACAGACGAGTCAGTGTAAGTTATACAAGTGAAGTGAGCGATTGTAATAACAATATGTACAGTGACATGGGATGCGATGCTCACGGACAATGCTGACCATTGTCTTTTCTGAGACAATCTCGCTGAAGAAAGTCGGAGGTGGGACACCAAGCCAATATGCGAGGTCTTTTATCTTTGCAGGAAAAAATGCGACACACGAGAACCGGGAACTTAACTATGGGACACGCGCGCAATCGGGTCCAACCAAGGTTACGCTCTAATACGGATTCGGTGTGATCTGGGAGAGTCGTATATGTTGATGTGCAGGAGGGTATCTGCCTGTTTAGCGAGCGGGCCATGAGGGGTCGGGCGCGAGGGGACAGACTAAAGTTAAACTGTTACATTGGTGCCGTGACCCGGATCACTGGTTGCTGCGGAAAAGGAGGAGTCGAAAGGGGGTAGAGTGTAACCGATGTGAAATGGCTAGCTAGTTTAGCGGTGGTGTGCGCTAATAGTGTTTCAATCGGTGACGTCACTCGCTTTTCAGACCTTGAAAGTAGTGGTTCCCCTTTAGCATCTGCAAGGGCCGCGGCTTTTGTGGAGCGATGGCTAACGATGCTTCGTGGGTGACTGTTGTCGATGTGTGCAGAGGGTCCCTGGTTCGCGCCCGGGTAGGGGCGAGGGGACGGACTAAAGTTAAACTGTTACACAAATAAGGGAGGTAATAAATAGGCAATAAATAGGCAATGGTGGCGAAGTAATTACAATATAGCAATTTAACACTGGAATGGTAGATGTGCAGTAGATGACTGTGCAAGTAGAGATACTGGGGTGCAAAGGAGCAAGATAAATAAATAAATACAGTATGGGGATTAGGTAGTTGGATGGGCTGTTTACAGATGGGCTATGTACAGGTGCAGTGATCTGTGAGCTGCTCTGACAGCTTGTGCTTAAAGCTAGTGAGGTAGATATGAGTCTCCAGCTTTAGTGATTTTTGCAGTTCGTTCCAGTCATTGGCAGCAGAGAACTGGAAGGAAAGGTGGATAAAGGAGGAATTGGCTTTTGGGGTGACCAGTGAGATATACCTGCTGGAGCGCGTGCTACGGGTGGGTGCTGCTATGGTGACCAGTGAGCTGAGATAAGGCGTGGCTTTACCTAGCAGAGACTTGTAGATGACCTGGAGCCAGTGGGTTTGGCGACGGGTATGAAGCGAGGGCCAGCCAACGAGAGCGAACAGGTTGCAGTGGTGGGTAGTTTATAGGGCTTTGGTGACAACACGGATGGCACTGTGATGGACTGCATCCAATTTGTTGAGTAGGGTATTGGAGGCTATTTTGTAAATGACATCGCCGAAGTCGAGGAMCGGTAGGATGGTCAGTTTTACGAGGGTATGTTTGGCAGCATGAGTGAAGGATGCTGTGTTGTGAAATAGGAAGCCGATTCTAGATTTAATTTTGGATTGGAGATGCTTAATGTGAGTCTGGAAGGAGAGTTTACAGTCTAACCAGACACCAAGGTATTTGTAGTTGTCCACATATTCTAAGTCAGAACCGTCCAGAGTAGTGCATGCATTTAGTTTTATTTGCATTTAAGAGCAGTTGGAGGCCACGGTATGAGAGTTGTATGGCATTGAAGCTCGTCTGGAGGTTAGTTAACACAATGTCCAAAGAAGGGCCGGAAGTATACAGAATGGTGTTGTCTGCGTAGAGGTGGATCAGAGAATCACCAGCAGCAAGAGCGACATCACTGATGTATACAGAGAAAAGAGTCGGCCCGACAATTGAACCCTGTGGCACCCCCATAGAGACTGCCAGAGGTCCGGACAACAGGCCCTCCGGTTTGACACACTGAACTATATCAGAGAAGTAGTTGGTGAACCAGGCGAGGCAATCATTTGAGAAACAAAGGCTGTTGAGTCTGCCAATAAGAATGTGGTGATTGACAGAGTCGAAAGCCTTGGCCAGGTCGATGAATACGGCTGCACAGTAATGTCTCTTATCGATGGCGGTTATGATGTCGTTTAGCATAATACTAAGCATCCTCCAATTCGTTTGCTATGGTACAACTGGGTGAAACGTATGAAACTACACGTCCTTTGATACTACATGTCCTTTTATTCGTATGATATTGTACAACCGCGTTTCCTTTCATAATGTAACGTATAGAATAATAAGAATTCCCCCGAGACCACATTGGTCTGTGTGTGTGTGGGTAGTGAAAGTGTAGGGCATTAACTATGCAGGCATGAGTTACGTCAGAGCTGTTTAAACAGTACTGCAGAGGGATAGAGTGGGCTTTATAGAGACAAAACCACAAAATATATTCAACCCACACTCTCAGAATAGGATAACAGGATGTGTTTCTTTATTACAAAAAAAACACACACACATTTGGCATTATAGCCTTAATCGAAACAACCCTTTGAGAGGGATGCCGAAAATGACTAAATATATAGTTAAAAAAAAAAAAAAAAACTTTTTATTGCACTTCTGTTGTCCTTCAAGAGGCTAGTGACTGTAACTGGTTTGCACAGTGTAGATGATTCAGATTGACTGCAAGGTAGCAACACGTATTCTCCCCTTCTCCAATAAGACAAGTCTCTGTACAGTGCTCAGAGAATCAGCACGTCCACCTTCTGTCTCTACTGCAACACCACTGTGGATAACACACCACAGGCCAGTCATACTAGTGGAGCATCCTCCTATGTCTGAGTTCCAAATGGCACACTATTCCCTACATAGTGCACTACTTTTGACCAGGGCTATCGGGGAAATATGGTGTAGGTAAATAGGGTGCCATTTAGGACACAGGCTATGGGAGTGCACTACAGCCTCTGCTATATAGTAAGTGATTTGCTATGTGTTGTTGCTTCTGTCTATCCACTTAAATGGACGAATGCTAAATGCTAATGCTAATAGCGTACAATTGAGCAGTGAAAGTAAGGTACAAACAGATCCTCTGATAAGTAGGTAGACTATGAAAGAAATCAAAGTATATAGTAAACAAAACATCAGATTAACAAATAAAGAACTCACTTTGATCCAAGAGACAACAGGACCGTTGTAGCCTAATCAGCTAATGTCCTAAGATGATGGCAGCCATCACGGCCAGCCACAGACCTTTTAGGGGGCATGTGCTCAAACAAAAAAAAGTGCACGCAACATTTTTGGGGGCCACAACCACAGTCACAGATTCGCTGACAAATTATCACTTTTATTATTTAGATGCATAGAAGGAATAGATGTCTTAATGGCAAATTAAATGACACAAATAAATAACATTTAGTCTCAAATGTGTAAGTCTTTGTCACTTTACTAAAAGCAATAACAATAACAAAATAATAATAAAATATTATAAAACTCTGATGAGTAAAATATTTTGCACAACTATTTTGAATTGGAAMAAATGCTGCACTATTTGACAATTAACCAACACAATGAAAACAGAAGATTGGGAGAAATACTGTAACCTATCATGACTATATCCAACCCAACTCCATTTGTTTCCACTATGTATCTTACCTGGCTGAAACTTTGATCTAGTGGAATAAGTATTGAGGAGCATCAAA
>NW_019951817.1:5265-8614 GCF_002910315.2 Salvelinus sp. IW2-2015 | reverse complement strand
ACTATGGGTCCCTCTATCATTAGTGTGTCAGCAGACCATGTGTCTCTTCCTTTCATTAATGTGTCAATGTACTCTTTGTTTTGTTTGCCTTTATTGGAATCAGCAGACTCTATGTCTCCCCTATCCTTAGTGTGTCCAGTTGTCTTAGGCGCCTATGTGTCGCCCTGTCTTCCTGTGGTCTGTATTCAGTGTTCAGCTGTTCTATACGTCCATGTGTCACCTTTTCTTCCTATGGTCTGATGTACAACTTTATATTCTGTTTTCTTATCAATATTTACTCCCACAAATCCCTCCTCTGGGGCTGATCAGCCCCATAAATCATACTTATAAGGCATCAAGATGGTGAAGGGTACTTCCCAAAGATGGACAACAAAAAATGATCAAATGTGAATAAAGCATACTAGTCAACTGGACCAAACCTCTCCAACTCATTAATACAGAATAGGAGTAAAAGATCCACTTGAAAACATATAAATACTTACAATCAACCATTATATTTTGATGAAGCATGAGCATGTAGCCTTGCCTGAGGTTATCTCAGTTATGTGAAAATAAAAATAATATAATGAATATGATCATGTAAATGAATATGATAAAACAAGAAGCCTTCATGCAGTTTCAAAAAGTAAAATTGCCACAACATCATTCTAAAATCAAACATTTCAACATGAACCTCCCTTGCGGACACGTCTCCTACAAAGTAATATCAATGATACCAACCAAGAAGATTAAGGACATAACCGGATACCCTCTGTCACCTCACATGTTTTTAACTGAACTTTTTTAGAAGGCAAAACTAACTTTTAATTGAAAGAAAAATATATATATTCATCGATATCTAAAAATTCAAACAAACATACAACAAACACAAAGCATTTGGCAAAATGAATATGGTAAAAACCCATTACATAAGAGCACAGTCCTCATCCTTACAAATGAGACAATCTCCTCTCTGACATTTTGCACAGAAAAAGGTTCTGGGTGATGGCAATGACTATCCTCATGAATTATAGTACACCACAGAACAAAGGTTCTGGGTGATGGCAATGACCATCCTCATGAATTATAGTACACCACAGAACAAAGGTTCTGGGTGATGGCAATGACCATCCTCATGAATTTTAGTACACCACTTGCACAGGAGACTCAAATGACACTTTTTGTGGACATGTATGAGTACACCTTCCTCTGAACTTGGTAATTCAACATATACGGGCAAACCATCCTTACGGAAAGCGTGACACGCATAACCACCTCCCGGAATCACTCCATAGAGACAGTTAGGGTCACCAAAGGGGCAGTCAGAATCACTCCATAGAGACAGTTAGGGTTACCAAAGGGGCAGTCAGAATCACACTCCATAGAGACAGGTTAGGGTTTATAGGGACAGTCAGAATCATCACCCATAGACGACAGTTAGGTTACCCGATTATAGAAGGGACAGTCAGAATCACTCCATAGATGACAGTTAGGGATGTACCTAAAGAGGCAGTTTGCCAGATCACT
Organism: Salvelinus sp. IW2-2015; assembly: GCF_002910315.2. Classification (NCBI taxonomy): domain Eukaryota; kingdom Metazoa; phylum Chordata; class Actinopteri; order Salmoniformes; family Salmonidae; genus Salvelinus; species Salvelinus sp. IW2-2015. The sequence continues at coordinate 7,108 of NW_019951817.1, read as the reverse complement.
CACTAAGAGGACATCCGATATATAGAGAAGATGTGGATCCAAGCGGCGATTGTAGCAAATAATATTCCATAGAGACCAGTAGGTCGTAATTACAGTATAATACTGTTCAGCTGATGCTGGATGCAAAAATCCTAGCAAAATGCTTGGCGACAAATAGAATAAAAAGGAAATATTGGGTGTCAGATGTCACCTTGAGTTTCAAGTACTAGACCTATATATACAGACGACGTTTTTCTCAATATGACGTACAGGTAGGACGATACATTATGCCGAAAGGGGCAGTACTAGATATAATATCATCCATAGAGAAGTTGGAGGTGCCAAGTTACTAAAAGGGACAGCGCAGAAATCACGTCCACTCAGAGAGCAATACAAATTTATGGGTGCACAACACAAGGGTAGATAGGTAACAAGATTACTCCTCTGGCAATGAGAGACATTGAAGGGTCAAACATATGGGGTCAGTCCGCAATCACGGTCCTCCATGCGAGCAGTTAGTGTTGTGATCCAACCGGTGACAGTCAGAATTCACCATTTACGACATAAGAGACTAGTTAGGCTGTATTACTAAAGGGGGTTGCCAAGACACAAGTATGCAGTGCCATAGAGAAGTTAAGGCTGTTTGTCCTCTTCTCGATAAAAAGGGGCAGTCAGAGTCACTTAAGTGACTCTGGATGAGATTTATTATAAATGCCTAGGATATAAATTGTACAATTTTTGGGGAAATCTCTTATAAAATGGGTTAAAACTATTGTATACGTACACCTCAGGAATGTATAAATAGTAAGTCTATATATGGCTAATACTAAAACACAAAAATCACATCCAGAAATTTAAACTAATATTCTAGAGGAGAATAATAAAACAAGGTCTCTCCACTTTTAATCAATGGCACAATATCTATTTATTATTTGCCATCGAAATGTTTAGCAATATAGTACAAATTAAGAATCAAACATTAATATTAATGGATATCAGAATACCGTGGGCTTAAAAAATCTAAGGTGGGTCATTTGTAACGGCTGATGACTTCATGCTTTTCCCTTTCTTCACAAATCCACCAACTGCAACGGTAGTCCTCCCAGGAGTCATGCAGAACAGTTAGGCATAAGTTATCCTACAAGGGGCAAGGGAGAAGGAGATACTTATCAAGAATTAAACTTTTTCCACCTATGGCCGTAGCCGACAGTTAGTGGGTTTAGACCAAAGCAACATGTCATTAAGCATGGGGCAGTTCTGAATCATCCGATTTTAAGAGACAGTTCTAGGTGGTCAGCTCAGAACTTAAATACGGGCAGTTCCAAGCAAATCAATGCACTCCCATAACCCTGCTGGACGATGCCAGTGTTTTGATGGGATGTGTATTCACACAAATGGGGGCGAGATCAGAGATGGAATCAATTCACATAGAGAAGAACAGACGTTAGTAGCAAAGTAGCACTAGTAGATCATATCTTGAGAAACTTCCAAACCCACCACCCAAGGGAGAAAGAAAGACAAAAGCATCAGAACAGAATCACTCTAGCGATAGACTACGTTAGAGGTCCCCAAAACAGGGAGCAAGTAACAGACAACATCCGCAATAGAGCAGTCTTAAAGCGGTCAGCATACGCGCAGGTGTAATGGGGAAGTAGGGGCAGTCCGAATCAGCGGTGGACTCCGCAGGAGCTAGGAGATAGAGACAGAGGTGTTAGAGGGTGTATGCCGCAGAGGAGGGAGAAATCGTTATTAAAACATATATCAAGGGGCACTACAGAGGAATATTGATATATAAAAAATTACTATTTAATGATACTGCACTACCCAATAGAGAAGAAGTTATAAAGAGGAGTAGGTAACCCCA
>NW_019951817.1:0-4964 GCF_002910315.2 Salvelinus sp. IW2-2015 | reverse complement strand
GAAGCTGTTTCTCCCTAGCATAGAGAGATGAGGGATTTAATAAAGCCATGGAGTCACTGAAAGAAGACTGTTTCTCCCTAGCATAGAGAGATGAGGGATTTAATAGCCATGGAGTCACTGAAAGAAGATGTTTCTCCCCTAGCATAGGAGAGATGAGGATTTAACCTGTTTGGCGTGCAAGCCGACGTCGGTACACTATGACAACAGCCAGCTCAAGTGCAGGGCGCGAAATTCAAAGATATTTTTTTTAATATTTACCTTTCACACACTTAAAAGTCAATACAGCATATGATAGGTAACATCTTGTGAATCAGCCAACATGTCCATTTTTAAATGTTTTTACAGGGAAGACTCAATATGTAAATCTATTAGCTAACCACGTTGCAAAAGACTCCACTTTTATTACTCCATCAGTTTTTTTACTCCATCAGTAGCTATCACAAATTCGACCAAATAAAGATATAAATAGCACTAACCAAGAAACAACTTCATCAGATGACAGTCTGATAACATATTTATTGTATAGCATATGTTTTGTTCGAAAAATTTGCATATTTCAGGTATAAATCATAGTTTACTATTTCAGCTACAATCAGAAATTGCACCGAAAGCAGCCATAAATTTACAGACACCACGTCAAATACATAATTATCATCATAAACATTTCTGAAAAATACATAGTGTAAGCAATTGAAAGAACAGGCATCTTGTGATTCAGACAAAATTTCCGATTTATTAAATGTTTTACAGGAAAACAAATGTAGCGTTATATTGCATAGCCACAATAGCCAGAAACACTTGGCGCCCCACGACCAGTTCACATGCACGACAGATATTAGAAATACATCATAAAATGTTCTTACTTTTGGTGATCTTCCGTCAGAATGTTGGACAAGGTGTCCTTTGTCCAGAACAGTCGTTGTTTGGATCTGGAGGCAATTTCCTCTTCATTTAGCATGGGCACTTGCAAGTGCTACGGATCTCTCCACGTCACAAGTGCGAGACGGAACACGGCAAAACTCCCGAAAAAATTTAAATAATTGATTAAACTATATTGAAAAAACATACATTACGACGATATGGTCACATGTATCAAATAAAATCTAGACGAGATTGTTAGTCGTCCATAACGAGAGCGAAACAGAAGCAAATCCATGTCCTTTTCGCGCGCTCCAGAAACAGGAATGGACGGTCACGTCAACAAAGAGTTTAATTCACACTCAGACCAAGATAAACACCATTTTTTTCTCTCTCTACCGCTCTTGACCAGGGGAAGGTGTATGAAGTGTATGTAGACTCTTACGTAGTCAATGCCGTGTATAGGCAGGAAGTTGAACAGAGCATCGATTTCTGACATTCCACTTCCTGGTCAGGAAGTGTGCTGGAGAATGACTTCTGTTCACTCAGAGAAATAATTCAACGGGTTTTAGAAAACTAGAGAGTGTTTTCTATCCAATAGTAATAATAATGATGCATATTGTACGAGCAAGAATTGAGTACGAGGCCGTTTGAAATGGGCACGATTAATGGCTTACTCAATACTGCCTTGCAGCCATAAGAAGTTAAACAGATGTCTGTAGGAGAGCTGACCCTCTGTGGAATTGATCCTGTACTTGGAAGCCCAGGCCATTATATAATTAAGTATGGAAAACTTTTGGCAATCGGTGGTGGACCTCTTGACTGCTTTGGTGACCTAACGTCTTATGGAGTGATTTCTGACTGCCCCTTTGGTGACCCTAACTGTCCCTATGGATGTGATTCTGACTGCCCCTTTTGGTAACTCTGTCTCTATGGAGTGGATACTGACTGCCCTTTGGTAAACCCCTAATGTCCTCTATGGAGTGGATTCTGAATGCCTTGGTGCGCCTAACTGTTCTATGGATGATTTCTGATGCCCCTTTGGTACCCTAACTGTCTCTATGGAGTGATTCTGACTGCCCCTTTGGTGACACCTAACATGCTTATGGAGTGACTTCTGACTGCCCTTTTGGTGACCCTAACTGTTCTATGGAGTGATTTGACTGCCCTTTGGTGACCCTAACTGTCTTATGGAGTGATACTGACTGCCCTTTGGTGACCCTAACTGTCTCTATGGAGGTTCTGATGCCCCTTTGGTTGACACAATGTCTCTATGGGGAGGATACTGACTGCCCCTTGGTGACCTAACTGTCTCTATGGAGTGATTCTGACTGCCCCTTGGTGACGCTAATTGTTCTATGAGTGATACTGATGCCCTTTTTGGTACCTAACTGTCCTATGGAGTGATTCTGACTGCCCCTTTGGTGACCTAACTGTCTCTATGGGAGTGAATACTCGATGCCCTTTGTAACCCTAACTTCTCTATGGAGTGATTCTGATTGCCTTTTTTGTGTCTGAACCCATCTGTCTCTAATGGGGAGTGTTCTGACTGCCCCTTTGGTAACCCAGCAATGTCTCTATGGAGTGATACTGATCGGCCTTTGGTAACCCTAACTGTCTCTATGGAGTGATTCTGATGCCCCTTTGTGACCCTAACTGCCTATGGAGTGAACTGACTGCCCTTGTGGTAACCTAACTGTCTCTATGGAGTGATTTCGAACCTGCCCTTTGGGTGACCCTAACTGTCTCTATGGAGTGATTCTGACTGCCCCTTTGGTAACCTAACTGTTCTATGATGTGATTCTGACTGCCCTTTGGTAACCTAACTGTCCTCTACGGAGGATCTGACTGCCCTTTGGTGACCTAATGTCTCTAGGAGTGATTCTGACTGCCTTTGGTAACCGCTAACTGTTCTCTATGGAGTGATTCTGACTGCCGCCTTTGGTTCCTAATGTTCTATGGAGTGATTCTGATGTCTTTGGTGACCTATGTCTCTATTGGCGTGTTCTGATGCCTTTGGTAACTCTAACTGCTCTATGGAGTGATTCTGAACTGCCCTTTGGTGACCCTAATGTTTATGCGAGTGATACTGATGCCTTTGTAACCCTAATGTTCTATGAGTGATTCTGATGCCTTTGGTGACCCTAATGTTCTATGAGTGATTCTGACTGCCCTTGGTAACCTAACTGTCTGCTATGGAGTGATTTGACTGCCCCTTTTGGTAACTAATGTCCTTACGGAGTGATTCTGACTGCCCTTTGGTGACCCTAACTGTTCTATGGAGTGATTCTGACTGGCCCTTTGGTAACCTAATGTCTCTATGGAGTGTTCTGACTGCCCCTTTGGTACTATGTCCTATGGAGTGATTCTGATGTCCCTTTTGGTGACCCTAATGTTCTATGGAGTGATTCTGATGCACCTATTGTAACTCACTGTCTCTTGGAGTGATTCTGATGCCTTTGGATGACCCTATGTTCCTATGGATGATTCTGACTGCCTTGGTAAACTAACGTTCTCTATGGCGTGATTCTGACTGCCCTTTGGTAACCGCTAACTGTCTCTATGGAGTGACTTCTTGACTGCCCCTTTGGTGACGCCTACGTTTCTATGGAGTGAATTCTGAACTTGCCCCTTTGGTGAACCTCGTTCTCTATGGAGTGATCTGATGCCCTTTGGTAACCTAACTGTCTCTATGGAGTGATTTCTGACTGCCCCTTTGGTGACCTAACTTCTCTATGAGTGATTTCATGACTGCCCCTTTGTAACCCTAATTGTATCTATGGAGTTGATTTCTGATTGTTTTCATGCCACTATTTATTTATTTATTTTTCCTAAATACTCCCATCGTATTATACACCTTTTATTTACTATTTTTCCAAGGTAGAGCTAATCCCTTTCCCAGATAATAATTCATTAGTCTCATCACTTAATTTCTCCTATCAAAGCCTACTCTATAATGTCTGTACTATATTTCTGAATACTACAGATGACTTAATGTCTTATTCTAGAACAGTACCTCCAATATCGCTGTGTTTTTCCCTTTACAGATATTTATTTTAACCTTAAAGTATAATTTCAGTTTATTTTTAACTTTCTTTCTGTTTATATACTATTCGTGCCTTGTTTAATACCTCCTTAATTATTATTTATTTTAACACCTATTGTATTCCTACAATGGTCGTTTAACACGTTATCACGTCAATGTTTTATCCTCATTTATAACTTATTTTGCCCAATCTTTATCGATTTTGTTCCTCTTCCCAGTGAGAGTTAAATGCACTCTCCGTCTCAAATTACACTCAGTTAACTGTCAGAGGCTTGCACATTCCTCTTCCTACCAGTTGGTCACAGACACACACACACTATTTTCCTATTTTTTCTAATCTGCTCATTTCAACACAGAGAATTCTCATCCATTTGTTTATTTTTCCATTCATTCATACACACCCTGTACTTCTACCTAAAATCACCTATAGTTTTTCCTACTAACTTAAACCATTTCCTCAATTTAAGCCGGAATTCTACTATGGGATTTCACACGATATGACGAGACTACTGTCTAATCGGATCAGCCTGTCTTCAGTATGGGCCGTATGGGCTGTCCCACATTATAGCCAGGCGTCTCAGCCAGAGGGCGCAAACAACCGCACCAGTCAGGCCACACATTTGAACGGTCCGATTAGAACGAGTGCATGCCCCCTCCGCCCGACACATGCACCTATATATTTACATTTCACAACCCCCAAAATCACACATGCATGCAAATTCATTCAATTCGAAAGTTCTTTAGCATTTACTGTTTTTTCTTTTTAGGAAATGTGAGAGAGAGACCTACGTGACGTTCCCCCCGCTGAGACAGGATCTCTGAAACAATCTGCACAAACATTTCAACTATGTAAGAACACGCTTACCTTTTTACAGTTGGGCGGCCGCCTTTGTTTGTCAGATTGTCCAAAGAACCCGTCGTCAGCCAAGAACGTCCAAGTCCCTGTCACTCCTGGTCTAAGCTCGCCAAATATGTTGTGGAAAATCGGTTTCAAAATATAACACTAACAAGAACTTGTGGATTCAATATAGACTTTTAATACAACGTATCAGAAGCCAGG
>NW_019951816.1:0-4965 GCF_002910315.2 Salvelinus sp. IW2-2015 | reverse complement strand
TAATCGAGGAGAGGAAACGTGGAAACAATGCACTGATATGAATGAGAAATGTGTTGCAATGATAATTTCATTTTAGAGATAAAAGGAACATTCAAACAATTGTTTGCGAAGTGTGTGCATGCTTTTCTCCTCCGAGAAGATCAACAGCTGATTCAAGGGGTGTGGCAGATTTCGGCTGAGGAGACTCCACGGGAGGAAGCAATCCGAGGACAGAAGGCAGAAACTCCTGCCGTTCACCAATAACCATATTGAACACTTTGTGAGCACTCAACCACTTATCGGTTTCCAGGTCACGGAGGACGAGATGACGGAGGAATTCGAAGAGAGGGCGGTCCTTTTATCCTAAATAGAATCTCCCCTTGATTCAAAAGGGTTCATCATCATCATTCATCATCATTTGAAAGCTATCAGTCAAAGTTGAAGGATCTAAGGTCAGCCAATCACAAGACACGGTAATCTTTGCCGAGTAGTCCAGGAAAAACAAAGCTTGCGTACCATAAACCCATCAATCTATGAGTTGGCAGGAAATACAGTGACGATTCACACAGTAGTAGCGTGACGACTTTCATTTACCACAAACACAGACGAGGAAAGACAAAGCACAAGGACAACAGAGCCTTGCTGCCAAACCACTGCCAGTTAGGGGAAAGGAAACTAGAATTTTGAATCCACTCTCTGTCTGAACACAAAAGTTTCAAACGATTAGAGCAGTTGAACCAAGTTGAATGGAAATGGAACATCTGATTCATATAATACTGAGAAATAAAAATAAAATTAGTTCTGAAAGAACATTTCAGATTCGCAGGGATTTTGGGCTCCGAGTGGTGCAGCGGTCTAAGAAACAGCATCTCAGTGCAAGAGGGCAACACTAAAGTCCCTGCGTCGAATCCAGACTGAATCACATCCGCCGGATCGATCCCATAGGGCGGTGCACAATTGGACTCAGCGTCGTCCGGGTTGGCCGGTTCAGTCGTTAAATAATAATTTGTTTAACTGACTGGCCTAGTTAAAATTTAAATAAAAATGAAATGTGTAAAGACCATGTTAGCTAGCCTAATGTATTGGTAAAATGGGGACCAAACAAACTCTAGATGGTGGCTGCAGTTACATAGAGTAATACTTACATGATTCACGTTTAAAAAGGCATTACTTTTACAAAATTCAACATATGTTTTTCAGACCTCCAAAGTACTCTAATGTCAGATGAAACCCACATCCAGTTAGATCCAGTTATATACCTTCACCCAAATGAATGGAAAGATAAGCACTGAAGAACTTTCCTGTATTGGACCACTGACTGCAAAACTAACCTTGTTGTTCCGGAGCTCCCTAAACACAGAGGGTTCTGTCCCATTTCCCAAAAAGAGTCCCTGACAGCAGCAGACAATCAGGCCTTCTATGCAGTGCTGCATTCAGAATCAAGATCACACCAGCAGCATGATGGCTGGGTCCAGGCCAGGTTCCATTGCTGTACCATATGCATGCCAATGGCACACTATTTCCTTAAATAGTGCACTAGTTTTGACCAGGCCCCAAAGCATTGCTACCATTTTAAGCGGGCATACGCTCCTAAAGATTTGTGCTTTTGCTACCTTGAATTTTTATGTGGGAGCACCAGCTGCCCTGGAAAATAAAATCACCAAGGTAAAGATGGTTGTAATGATATTCGTCGCTGTCCCGCAAGCCTTAGTAGTACACAAATATGTGTACACAGAAAGAAAGGAACAGGGAGAAGCTTCTGTAGAGATGAGCTTCAAAAAAAGTCGCTAGGATTCTATTGGCTGAGCCAATTTGTAGGCTGTTTTTTTGTGAAGCTATATTTAGTTATTGCGTTACTTTTTTACTGTAGTTTATTTGGTAAATTATTTTCTTAACTCTTTCTTGAACTGGATTGTTGGCAAGGGCTTGTAAGTAAGCATTTCACAGTGAAGGTCTACACTGTTGGTATTCGGCGCAATGGACAAATTAAAGTTGATATGAATTTGATAGCTCATTGTCTCAATATCTAAAATACTTTTATTCTGCTGCTCCTAAACTCTGTATTATTTAAATTGCTGGATATCCTTAAAAAAAAAAATGCAATACTGCAGTACTACTAGAGGTCAAGCAATTATGATTTTTCAATGCAATACGATATGGAGGACCAATAAAAGCAAATACCGATTCAAAATCGGCCGATTATCTTTTATAATACAGTTATTTCACAAAAAGTGAGTACACCCTCACAGTTTTTGCTAAAGTATTTGAGTATATCTTTTCATGTGACAAAACACTGAAGAAATGACACTTTTGCACCAATGTAAGTAGTGAGTGTACAGCTATGTACGTGGGAGAATAATATTTTTGATTAACCTGCAAAATCGTCAGTGTTTCCTACTTACAAAGCTGTAGAGTCTGTAATTTTTTCAGAAAATCCAGAAAATTCCACATTGTATGATTTTTAAGTAATTCATTTGCATTTTATTGCATGACATAATGTATTTGATACATTATACGCCAAGAACTTATATTTGGTACAGAAAAATGTGTTTGCAATTACAGAGATCAGTATGTTCCTGTAGTTCTTGACCAGGTTTGCACACACTGCAGCAGGATTTTTGGCCCACTCCTTCCATAACCAGACCTTCTCCAGATCCTTCAGTTTCGGGGCTGTCGCTGGGCAATTACGGAACTTTCAAGCTCCCTCCAAAGATTTTTCTATGGGTTCAGGTCTGAAGGGACTGGCGTAGGGCCACTCCAGACCTGTGAGATGCTTTTCTTACGGAGCCACTCCTTAGTTGCCTGGCTGTGTGTTTTCGGTTCGTTGTTCATTGCTGGAAGACCCAGCCAAAACCATCTTTCAAATTGCTGTACATGAGGAAGGAGGTTATTGGCCCAAGATTCTCACGATACATGGCCCCATCCATCCTTCCCCTCAATACGTGCAGTCGTCCTGTCCCCTTTTGCCAGAAAAGCATCCCCAAAGAATGGATTCCCCCTCCATGCTTTAAAGGTTGGGAGGTGTTCTTGGGGGTTGTTAACTCATCCTTCTTTCTTCCTCCAAACACGGCGAGTGGAGTTTAGACCCAAAAACTCTATTTTTGTCTAATCAGACCACATGACCTTCCCATTCCTCCTCTGGATCATCCAAGATGGTCATTGGCAAACTTCAGACGGTCCTAGACATGCGGCTGGCTTGAGCAGGGGGGACCTTGCGTGAGCTGCAGAATTTTAATCCATGACGGCGTTAGTGTGTTACTAATGGTTTTCTTTAAGACTGTGCGTCCAGCTTCTCTCAGGTCAATTTTTTGTATAATTTTTGAATATATTATTTATCTTTATAAATGTATTTATTTATTATTATATTTTTATTATTTTTTTTATTTTTTATTTTTTATTCGGCTGATTAATCGTATATGGGCTTTTTGTCCTCAATAATAGGTATCGGCGTGAAAAATCATAATCGGTCGACCCTGTATTAGCGACCTTGCACTCCTCCACCTTCCGTTTGAGGATGCCCCACAGATGCTCAATAGGGTTTAGGTCTGGAGACATGCTTGGCCCAGGTCCATCACCTTTACCCTCAGCTTCTTTAGCAAAGGCAGTTGGTGCGTCTTGGAGGTGTGTTTTGGGCGTTATCATGTGGGAAATATGCCCTGTGGCCCAGTCTCGAAGGGAGGGATCATGCTCTGCTCAGTATGTTCACAGTACTGTTGGCATTCATGGTTCCCTCAATAACTGTAAGCTCCCCATGCCAGCAGCAACTCACGCAGTCCCCAGGACCATGACACTCGCACCACCATGCTTGACTGTAGGCAGGACACACTTGTCTTTGTACTCCTCACCTGGCCTTTGACCTTTTTCATAGGAGGAGAGGACGGAGGACAGAGGAGTTAACAAAACCAATTGAGAATCTCCCAAGAATGGCCCATCCCTTTGCTCAGCAATACAGCAGGCAGCCATTTTACCCCATCAGCTCAGTGAGGATTGGACATCAGACAATAATAAATAATTTGACCTTTGCTACGGGCAGTTAATAGCTACACTTCAATTACATATGCATCAAGCTTCTCAGAGTAGGATTGTTGATCTAGGATCAGCTCCCCCTGTCCTGCATCTTATTCATTGTGATCTAAAATCAAACCTGATCCCAAATCRGCACTTACTCTGAGACGCTTGATATCTATGGCCCCAGGTTGGAAGTAAAACTGTGTTCTTCCTTGACTGTGAGCCTCGCTTAAGTCWATGAATGTGGGCGAGAAAGGCATTCACTACCAACTTACCACCTCAGTCAGTGTGAACTARATCACACCTAATGCATTCTAAGTAGGGTTGCAAGCTTTGAGAGGAAGTAGCCTTGTATTCTAATGCCCACATTCACAGTCAGCTTGGTTGGATCTGAGTTTGTGAGGATTTAAATGTTTGTGGTCTTCTATTATCGCCACACCACACACCATGTGAACAAAGAGAGCTTAGACAGCATTTTCCTATGGAGTCCCATCTCTGCTCTACTGTACACCACACACCAAACCACACACACACCACACCACACCACACCACACACACACAAGGCATGGTTTGAGCATGCACACATTTCATGCACACATTTCATGTACACATTTCATGGTTTGAACACACAGCATTTTCCTATGTAGTCCCATCTCTGCTCTATTGCACACCACACTACACTACACCCCACACACAAGGAATGGTTTGAGCATGCACACATTTATGGTTTGAGCACACAAGGCATGGTTTGAGCACTTGTGCTCCTAAGTTGGAAAATGTAGGCGTACACAAAGAGATATTTAGGAACACAATGAAAACTATGTTAGGTATTAAAGCAGCAATCTGTAGTTGAAACAACAAAGCAATTCCCCGCAACTATTTAGTTAATTAAACGTTAAGTGATGGGGCTGGAGAAATGTAGAGGCACTCAAATTAATAGAAAGAGCTTTGGATGCAAGGACTGACCATCCATGATAT
>NW_019951815.1:0-4969 GCF_002910315.2 Salvelinus sp. IW2-2015 | reverse complement strand
TCACTCTCAGAGAAATCAGTAGTACTGCTAGGTTTTACACAGTAATAATATATATCTGCCTCACTCTCAGAGAAATCAGTAGTACTGCTAGGTTTAACACAGTGAAATGTGACAGACCGGCTCGATTCGGTCTTATGTAGCAACATTTGAAACTGTGTTTTTTACATTGGATAAAAGTAGAGACTCAGAGCTAGAAAATGGTATATCATACACTACAGTTGAGGAACAATGGGAAAGTCATTCTGCTTGCTAATGCAAGAGGAAGGACTGAAAAAGCATTAAACAGATTAGTAGGAATTAATATAAATATGATACACGTTTATTATGACCTGTTTTTATGCTCATGTTTTGAAATTATCATTAATTTACTACAACGATTATCAATAAGTCTGAACATTAATTTAGTCAGTTCTGGTCGAGAGAAACGTATTTTCCAGGTACATTCATTGCTAAATTCATCAACCAGCATCGACCCGGTCTGCGTTCTCGAGCAAGTATGGGGCATGTTGAGGTAATTTTACAAACCGGGAGGGTTGAATGATGTAAATTATTGGCGGGCTGGAAGACACACTCTTGTCTTTTCTATTAAGAGGTTGTTTAAACACAATATCAGATTAAAGATGATTTTTTAAATAATGTATGTACTCTAAGGTTGAGGTTCTGATTAGTGATTATTTACCCAGGGTTCAATACCTGCTATAGTCACTATTTTGTTGCTCTCCCAAAAGCAACACAGCCCTAATACGAGATATATAGCTAACTAAAGAAATGCGTGACCATTTTAGAAAATCATGGGACATATAGTCTGTGGTTGCATGCTATTTTATGTCAATCATATTGCTGCTTGTARCCTATAACTGATGCTTCATGGTCTTATACTGCCATCTATTGGAAATATTTAGCAATTAAAAGGTATTAATTCACCTACAGACATTGGTGAGGCAGCTGAGAAATAAAGTGTATTTTTCTCATTAATTCCTTAGATCACTCTACACCTGTCCATTTCGTTTGCAACTCAGTGAACCTGCGCAGCATTCGCTTAACAAGAATTTAAGCTTTCAGACGATATAAGACACTTATATGTACCGATATTTGTTGTTTCTCTAAAATCTGCGATCATGAAGACAAGGCGCTGCATGATTTACAACTGTCCCTTTAATTCGATGCCTACGAACTAAGATTTCGATGCATATCAAATTACCCAGCAGTCATTTAGAAAAAAACATAATCCATTTTTTTTCTTAAACTTTGTAAAATAACGTCTTTTATATCGGCCACATCTTGAAAAAGAGAACATGCATTTTTTTTAGGTTGTAGACCTTTTTCTGGACACAAGTACAGGCTAACAAGTGGCACAGCGGTCTAAGGAACTGCATCTCAGTGCTAGAGGCATCACTACATACACCTTGGTTCAATTCCAGGCTGTATCACAACTGGCTGTAATTGGGAGTCCCACAGAGTCATGTTACTTTCCTGGTGTAGGCTGTCATTGTAAATAAGAATTTGTTCTTAATAACCTCTTAGCGCTAGGGGTCAGAATTATTATAAATTTAAACGTTCCCAACGTAAACGGACATTTTCTCTGGCCCAGATCGTAGAATATACATATAATTTACAGATTAGGATAGAAAACACTCAAGTTTCCAATTCTGCCAGCGAAAACCTGAGAAAATATAACCCAGACGTGATTAAAAAAATAATAATCTGTGTTCCCTGGCCCGGCTATCCTCCATTTAAAGGGGTATCAACCAGATTCCTTTTCCAATGGCTTCCTCAGGCTGTGACCAGGCTTTAGACATAGTTTCAGCCTTTTATTTTGAAAAAGTAGCGAGGTGTTTCATAACTAGTCAAGTGTCCTCTGAATGATTCCTGCGCGCGACAGAGGGGCTCCCCATTTTCCGTTTCTCTGTGAATGAATAGGTTACGGTCCGTTTGAAATATTATTGATTATGTTTGTTAAAAACAACCTGAGGATTGATTATAAAAAACATTTGACATGTTTCTACGACCATTACGGATACTTTTTGGGATTTGTCGAACGGAACACGGCTTTTGTTTTCTCAACATAATGCCCAACACAAATGGCGTTTTTTTTGTGATAAAAGTAATATTTATCGAACAAAAATAACATTTGTTGTGTAACTGGGAGTCTCGTGAGTGGAAACATCCAAAGATTATCAAAGGTAAGCGATTCATTTTATTGCTTTTATGATTTTCGTGACCAAGCTAACCAAGCTAATATAAGGCTAGCTGTTGTAACATTGAAATTACACTCACAAAAGCTTGGATTTCTTTAGCTGTAAAATATATTTTCTAAATCTGACACGATAGGTGGATTAACAACAAACTAAGCTGTGTTTTGGTATATTTCACTTGTGATTGCATGATTATAAATATATTTAGTAATATTTTTTAATCTGATACGTTTGGAAATTTTCATCTTCCTTTCAGGACCGGAACGAGGCTGTAGTTTTCTCAACATAATGCGCAACCCAAATGGCATTTTTTTGTGATAAAAGTAATATTTATCGAACAAAAATAAAATGTATTGTGTAACTGGGAGTCTCGTGAGTGCAAACATCTGAAGATTATCTAAGGTAAGCGATTCTTTTTATTTATTTTCTGACTTTCGTGACCATGCTAATTTGGGGCTAGCTGTTGTAGCATTGAAAGCTAAACTCACAAATGCTTGGATTTGTATTCTATTAACTAACAGTGTCACGCCCTGACCATAGTTTGCTTTGTATGTTTCTATGTTTTGTTTGGTCAGGGTGTGATCTGAGTGGGTATTCTATGTTGTATGTCTAGTTTGTCTATTTCTATGTGTTTGGCCTGATATGGTTCTCAATCAGAGGCAGGTGTTTGTCGTTGTCTCTGATTGGGAACCATATTTAGGTAGCCTGTTTCGTATTGTGGGTTGTGAGTGATTGTTCCTGTTATGTTGTTCCTGTGTTTGTGTTATCTATATGGGACTGTTTCGTCTTCGTTCATTTGTCGGTTTATTGTTTTTTGTTCGTTGTTTCAAGAATTTTTATTAAAATGGATAATCATCACGCTGCATTTTGGTCCTCCTCTCTTTCGCCCGAAGAACGTTACAGAATCACCCACCACCAAAGGACCAAGCAGCGTGGTAACGGGCAGCAGCAGCGGCCGAAATCGCAGGACTCCTGGACATGGGAGGAGATTCTGGACGGCAAGGGACCTTGGGCACAGGCTGGAGAATATCGCCGCTCTCGGGAAGAGCTGGAGGCAGCGAAAACCGAGAGGCGGTGGTATGAGGAAGCAGCAAGAAAGCGCGGATGGAAACCAGAGAGACAGCCCCAAAAATGTATTGGGCGGGGGAACACGGGGAATGTGGCTAAGTCAGGTAGGAGACCTGAGCCAACTCCCCTTACCAACTCCCCTTACCGTGGAGAGAGAGGGTCAGGGCAGGCACCGTGTTATGCAGAGATACGCATGGTGTCTCCAGTACGTGTGCATAGCCCGGTGCGGTACATAGCAGCGCCTCGTATCGGCCGGGCTAGAGTGGGCATCGAGCCAGGTGCCATGAAGCCGGCTCTACGCATCTGGTCTCCAGTGCGTCTCCTCGGGCCGGGGTACATGGCACCAGCCCTACACATGGTGTCTCCGGTTCGCCAGCACAGCCCAGTGCGGCCCACCTCGCCGCACTGGCACTGGCATGGCTACGGTGAGCATTCAGCCAGGTAGGGTTGGGCAGGCTCAGTGCTCGAGACCTGTAGTGCGCCTCCACGGAACGGTCTATTCGGTGCCTTCTCCACGCACCAGCCCTCCTGTGGCAGCCCCACGCACCAGCTCTCCTGTGGCAGCCCCACGCACCAGCCCTCCGGTGCCGGTGCCGGCACCACGTACCAGGCCTCCAGTTCCAGCACCCCGCACTCACCCTGAGGTGCGTGTCCCCAGCCCGGTACCACCAGTTCCGGCACCACATACCAGAGCTACAGTGTGCCTCCAGGATCCAGTATGCCCTGTTCCTGCTCCCCGCACTCGCCCTGAGGTGCGTGTCCCCAGCCCGGTACCACCAGTTCCGGCACCACGCACCAGGCCTACAGTGCGCCTCCAGGATCCAGTATGCCCTGTTCCTGTTCCCCGCACTTGCCCAGAGGTGCGTGTCCCCAGCCCGGTACCACCAGTTGCGGCACCACGCACCAGGCCCACAGTGCGCCTCGGCAGGCCCCCCGCCTGGACCGTCCGTCTGTCCTGAGCCGCCTGAGCCGCTCGTCTGTCCTGAGACGCCTGAGCCGCCCGTCTGTCCTGAGCCGCCTGAGCCGCCCGTCTGTCCTGAGCCGCGTGAGCCGCCCATCAGTCAGGAGCCGCCTGAGACAACCTTCAGTCCAGAGGCGCCTGAGCCGCCCTTCAGTCCAGAGGTGTCTGAACCGCCCTTCAGTCCAGAGGAGCCTGAGCCGCTCGCCAGTCTGAATCTGCCAGAGTCTTCCTTCAGTCCGGAGCTGCCCTTCAGTCCGGTGCTGCCCCTCAGTCCGGAGTTGCCCTTCAGTCCGGAGCTGCCCTTCAGTCCGGAGCTACCCCTCAGTCCGGAGCTGCCCCTCAGTCCGGAGGCGGCTAGTTTGTCTATTTCTATGTGTTTGGCCTGATATGGTTCTCAATCAGAGGCAGGTGTTTGTCGTTGTCTTTGATTGGGAACCATATTTAGGTAGCCTGTTTCGTATTGTGGGAACCATACTAGGCCAAACACATAGAAAGATAACCCTAGAACAAAACATAGAAAAACAACATAGAATGACCACCCCAACTCACGTCCTGACCAAACTAAAATAAAGACATAACAAAGGAACTAAGGTCAGAACGTGACACAGTGGTTCCTGTGCCACATGTAATTGCTTTGCAGTAGTTAAAATAATGTTTTGATATTTCTATATAATCAATCCATAAATAATATAGACCTACATGCATCAGTTTGTCTTGTGCTTTTGGCAATGATTATGTATAATAT
>NW_019951814.1:0-4970 GCF_002910315.2 Salvelinus sp. IW2-2015 | reverse complement strand
CTAGGGTACGAGGTTAGTGTTAGAGTTAAGTTTACAACTAGGTGTAGAGGTTGGTTTAGAGTTAGGTTTACAACTAGGGTACGAGTTAGGTTTAGAGTTAAGTTTACAATTAGGGTACGAGGTTAGGTTATAGAGTTAGTTTACACTTAGGGTACGAGGTTAGGTTTAGGTTAAGTTGACAATTAGGGTAGAGGTTAGGTTTAGAGTTAAGTTACAATTAGGAAAGAGGTTAGGTTTAGAGTTAAGTTTACAATAGGGAAAGAGGTTAGGTTTAGAGTTAAGTTTACAATTAGGGAAAGAGGTTAGGTTTAGAGTTAGTTACAACTAGGGTACGAGGTTAGGTTAGAGTTAAGTTTCAATTAGGGAAAGAGGTTAGGTTAGAGTTAAGTTTACAACTAGGGTAGAGGTTAGGTTTAGAGTTAGTTACAACTAGGTACGAGGTTAGGTTTAGAGTTAAGTTTACAATTAGGGTACGAGTTAGTTTAGAGTTAAGTTGACAATTGGGTAAGAGTTAGGTTTGAGTTAAGTTACAATTAGGGAAAGAGGTTAGGTTTAGAGTTAAGTTTACAATTAGGGAAAGAGGTTAGGTTTAGAGTTAAGTTTACAAATTAGGGTAAGAGGTTAGGTTTAGAGTTAAGTTTACAATTAGGGAAGAGGTTAGTTAGAGTTAAGTTTACAATTAGGGTAAGAGGTTAGGTTTAGAGTTAAGTTTACAATTAGGGAAAGAGGTTAGGTTTAGAGTTAGTTTACAATTAGGAAGAGGTTAGGTTTAGAGTTGTTACAATTAGGGAAAGAGGTTAGGTTTAGAGTTAAGTTTACAATTAGGGTAAGAGGTTAGGTTTAGAGTTAAGTTTACAATTAGGGAAAGAGTTAGGTTTAGAGTTAAGTTTACAATTAGGGTAAGAGGTAGGTTTAGAGTTAAGTTTACAACTAGGTTAATTGGGTTTATGGGTACAGTAAAACTCTGTCGTTCTGCCCCTGAAAAGGCAGTTAACCACTGTTCTCCGGTAGGCCGTCATTGAAAAAAGAATTTGTTCTAAACTGACTTGCCTAGTTAATAAGGTTAGTTTAAAAATGTTAATTAAAATGGGTTAGGTTAGGGTAAGGTTAGAAAAATAGGATTTTGAATGGAAATCAATGTTCGGTCCCGACGAGGCTAGAGAACAAATGTGTGTGTGTGTGTGTGTGTGTGGTAACTGGGTACTAACAATGCAGTCTGATCACTATAGATAGATCTTTTTTTTTTGACTATTCAAATACATCAAATGTTTCACAGGCAACAGATATTTTGTTTTGTAAACTTAACTCTAAACCTAACCTCGTACCCTAATTGTAAACCTTTTTTATTTTTTATTTCACCTWTATTTAACCAGGTAGGCTAGTTGAGAACAAGTTCTCATTTACAACTGCGACCTGGCCAAGATAAAGCATAGCAGTGTGAACAGACAACACAGAGTTACACATGGAGTAAACAATAAACAAGCCTATAACACAATAAACAAGTCAATGACTAACTCTAAACCTAACCTCTGATGGTGTATTAATATAATAATGTGTTATCACTATCGTCATCGTCGTCACTAGTATTATTATTATTGAAGGCGATAGTATTTTAAGTATACGGATGACGWGGGATGAGGGGCTGATCGCAGAGCCAGTGGGAGGGGTTGTCAATATACCACAGCCACAAAGTCAAGATTGGCTTAACGTCAGGGTTAGGCAAAAGGTTAGCAGTGTGGTCAAGGTTAAGGTTGAGGTTAGGGTTAGGTATTAAAATCAGATTAAAAATAAATAAATAGTAGATATAAGTGGGTTTAGCCATAATTATGACTTTGTGGCTGTGGTAACTAGTGACGACCACACTTCAGTGGCACAGCGAGGGGACGCGCTATAGACAGACAGACAGACAGCTAGAAATGGAAATGCAGACAAAATGCAGCGTTTCCGCTCTGTGAGCTGCATACACCAGAACACAACCCGGATTCACTGCCCAAAAACCTCCCGATAACGCTGTTGTTGTTACATAAAAGAGTTTTAGGTTTAACCGTAGTKCTTCGCGGCACACAGCGTTTGGTGACTGGATTAGTGGTGCGTCTTCCGTTCTGTCGCTGCGGCAGAGCGTTCTTCTTCTCCTCAATCGAGCCAGGGCTGTTGTACAGAAGCCATCGCTGTATGATTCGCCTTGTTCTGCGCTGTTACAGCTTTCTATCTATTCGTTCCGTGCGGGAAAGCGCGGGTGGTGAAGTCAACGACAACGCTAGTGTGGATCCGGTGGGCGCATTACATCCATCTCTACCGCGTCTACGGTCTGCTACCCTGCTGTCTCTTTCAGGATGGCGCTAACGATTTGCACGAGATTCACCGACGAATTCCAGCTATTCGAGGAGCTGGGGAAGTAAGCGTGCATGTTGTGATTGTTATTGATGTTATTTGTTATCCGGTAGCAGTATCCTACTTGTTAACATGTAATAGCCAGGCTATGCTGCTGCTACCTTGGTTTAGGACACGGATAGTGCAGTGTGTGTGTGTGTGTGTGTGTCCGCGACCTTCGGTTCATATGTGAATAGGCTACATAGACGGAAACATTATATTTTCATAGCTCTATGGATGCCATAAGGGATTGATTCAGAATGTCAAGCCTTCCTACAGCCTATCATAGTTGACCTGGCCTTGTCAAGCCTTCCTACAGCCTATCATAGTTGACCTGGCCTTGTCAAGCCTTCCTACCAAGCCTATCATAGTTGACCTGGCCTTGTCAAGCCTTCCTACAGCCTATCATAGTTGACCTGGCCGTCGAAGCCTTCCTACAGCCTATCATAGTTGACCTGGCTTGTAAGCCTTCCTACAGCCTATCATAGTTGACCTGCCTTGTCAAGCCTTCCTACAGCCTATCATAGTGTGACTGCCTTGTCAGCCTTCCTACAGCCTATCATAGTTGACCTGGCTTTGTCAAGCCTTCCTACGCCTAATCATAGTTGACCTGGGCCTTCCAAGCGCTTCCTACAGCCGATCATAGTGACTGCCTTGTCAAGCCTTCCTACAGGCTATCATAGTTGACCTGGCCTTGTCAAGCCTTCTACAGCGATCATAGTTGACTTGGCCTTGTCAAGCTCCTAAGGCTATCATAGTTGACCTGCCTTGTCAAGCCTTCCTACACCGATCATAGTGACTTGGCCTTGTCAGCCTTCCTACAGGCATCATAGTTGACCTGCCTGTTCAAGCCTTCCTACAGCCGATCATAGTTGACCTGGCCTTTTAAATTATACCCTTGTCCTCTCTATAGTTGATATTTACATTTCCTAATGTAGTCCATCTCTATATAGTCCATCTCTTATATAGTCCATCTCTTATATAGTCCATCTCTCTAAATAGTCCATCTCTTATATAGTCATCTCTTATATAGCCATCTCTATTTGTCCATCTCTATGTTGGTCCATCTCTTATGGTGGTCCATCTCTTATTGTGGTCCATCTCTTATGGTAGTCCATCTCTTATGTTGGTCCATCTCTTATGGTGGTCCATCTCTTATATAGTCCATCTCTTATGTTGGTCCATCTCTTATGGTGGTCCATCTCTTATGTTGGTCCATCTCTTATGTGGTCCATCTCTTATATAGTCCACTCTTATGGTAGTCCATCTCTTATGTAGTCCATCTCTTATGTAGTTCATCTCTTTGTGGTCCATCTCTATGTAGTCCATCTCTTATGGTGTCCATCCATCTCTTATATAGTCCATCTCTTATGTTGTCCATCTCTTATGGGTGTCCATCTTCTTATATAGTCCATCTCTTATGTTGGTCCATCTCTTATGTGGTCCATCTCTTATATAGTCCCATCTCTTATGGTAGTCCATCTCTTATGGTGGTCCAACTCTTATTGTGTTTTTTTTTGCCATCTGATTTTTCATCCATACTCTTATATAGTCCATCTTCTTTATGTATAGTCCATCTCTTATGGTGGTCCATCTCTTATGTAGTCCATCTCTTATGGTGGTCCAACTCTTATGGTAGTCCATCTCTTATATAGTCAACTCTTATGGTAGTCCATCTCTTATGGTACGTCCATTCTCTATGTGGTCCATCTCTTATGTAGTCCATTCTTAAATAGGTCCATCTCTTAATAGTCGCATCCTTGTGGCTGGTCCATCTCTTATAATAGTCCATCTTTTATATCATCTCTTATTAGTCCATCTCTTATATAGTCCATATCTTATGGTAGTCCATCTCTTATATAGTCATCATACTTATATTAGTCCATCTCTTATTTAGTCCATCTCTATGTCGTCCTCTCTTATGGTCATCTCATAATCTCTTATGTCGTCCATCTCTTATGGTCCATCATCTCTATTATGGTTCATTCCATCTCTTATAGTCCATCCTTATATAGTCCATCTCTCTATATAGTCCATATCTTATGGTAGTCCATCTCTTATATAGTCCATCTCTTATGGTAGCCATCTCTTATTTAGTCCCATCTCTTTATGGTCGTCCGTCTCTTATGTGTCGTCCATCTCTTATGGTCATCAATCTCGTCTTATATAGTCCATCTCTTATATAGTCCATCTCTTATATAGTCCATCTCTTATGTGTCCATCTCTTATGGTGGTCCATCTCTTGGTGGTCCATCTCTTATGTAGTCCATCTCTTATATAGTCAATCTCTTATATTAGTCCATCTCTTATTAGTCCATCTACTCTATCGTGGTTCATTCTTTAATAGTCATCTCTTATGGTGGTCCATCTCTCTATATAGCCATCTCTTAAGTCGTCCATCTACTCTCTGAATGTAAGTTCCAATCTCTTATATGGATCATATCATTAATGTGAGACCAAATCTCTATATATAGTCCATCTACTTATAATAGCCATCTTCTTATTTAGTCCATCTTCTATGTCATACAACTCTTATGTCGTACACATTTATTCCACTTCTCTCGAATGATACCATCCTCATCTTTCTTGACATTATATTA
>NW_019951813.1:0-4975 GCF_002910315.2 Salvelinus sp. IW2-2015 | reverse complement strand
GTACAGCTGTAATTCAGACAAACACATTCTCACCTATTCAGGATAAGGTATATATATATCCCACTTAAGACACTCCTTCTCTCCAATCCTTACATCTTACGGTTTAACAGGAAAAGAGTAACAAGATACCAAACCCTTATTACTCCCTTCAGGGAATTTGTTCTCACCTCCTGACCTCAACCCCTCCATCTAATCCACAGAGGTCCATCTGTCTACCCTGTATCAACACGTTGCTCTCCTCTTGTCCACCCAACACATTCCACAGCTGTCTTTCACAGCTGTCTTTCTACAGACCCAGTCTCTTTCACTCCTTAATATACAATGTGTCTGATCTATCATGTCTTTAATATCTCAATGTTCAAAACGTAGAATCCAACACATGGCACATTTTAGACCATTCCATTGGTCGTTACGTGAAATCTCCACGCACCAGGGGCAACGGGACATACAAATAAAATCGGCAATTATCGAATCTCCTGACTTTCATTGGGCAATTAGCAACACCTGAGTATATCAGTTGTCACTTATAAGCCAGCCATTGATTAGCCATTGATTAGCAGTGTCTGGGGATTCTTAAGAAACAACCAAAACATTTGCATTAGTTCTGAATATGATTGTGGTTTTGTTTAGAAAAATAGCTATGGCTTTAGAACTCTTGTTAAGGTTAGCRGTTCCATTTATTGATCTAGTTTCTGTCCATTGTCTAACAGTTTTGTAACATTTGAATGTTTTGTAGAGTTTCTTGGGTATGTTGCCTGCTAATTGGAGAGAGAACCAGTTCTCATAACCCAAAAGGTGAGTGGTTGTTCTACATATTGATTTGGTTCAAATAACCGTAGTTATATAAACTCAGCAAAAAAAGAAACGTCCTCTCACTGTCAACTGTGTTTATGTTCAGTAAACTTAACATGTGTAAATATTTGTATGAACATAACAAGATTCAAAAACTGAGACAAACTGAACAAGTTCCACAGACGTGACTAACAGAAATGTAATAATGTGTCCCTGAACAAAGGGGGGGTCAAAAAGTAACAGTCAGTATCTGGTGTGGCCAACAGCTGTATTAAGTACTGCAGTGCATCTCCTCCTCAGGGACTGCACCAGATTTGCCAGTTCTTTCTGAGAGATGTTACCCCAGTCTTCCACCAAGGCACCTGCAAGTTCCTGGACATTTCTGGGGGGAATGGCCCTAGTCCTCACCCTCCGATCCAACAGGTCCTAGACGTGCTCAATGGGATTGAGATCCGGGTTCTTCGCTGGCCATGGCAGAACATACATTCTTGTCTTGCAGGAAATCACGCACAGAACGAGCAGTATGGCTGGTGGCATTGTCATGCTGGAGGGTCATGTCAGGTTGAGCCTGCAGGAAGGTTACCACATGAGGGAGGAGGATGTCTTCCCTGTACTGTGACACACTGCCCCAGACCATGACGGACCATCCACCTCCAAATCGATCCCGCTCCAGAGTACAGGCCTCGCTGTAACGCTCATTCCTTCGACGATAAACGGAACTCTGACCATACCCGGGCGTGGAGACAAACGCGTGTCTGGTCCAGCGACAGTGTTTTGTGGCCCTAGGCGACGTTGTTTCTGGTGAGGAGCCTGCCTTACACAGCCTGCAAGCCCTCAGTCCAGCCTCTCTGTCTATTGCAGACGTCTGAGCACTGATGGAGGGGTTGTGCGTGTCCTGTGTAACTCGGCTGTTGCCGTCCTGTACGTCTGTCCGCAGGTGTGATGTTCGGATGTACGATCTTGTGCAGGTGTTCCGTGGTTTACCACTGCGGGACGATCAGCTGGTCGTCCTGTCTCCCGTGTAGCGCTGGCCACATCTGCAGTCCTCATGCTCCTTGCAGCATGCTAAGGCACGTTACGCAGATGAGCAGGGACCCTGGGCATCTTTCGTGTTTTTCAGAGTCACTAGAAAGGGCCTCTTTAGTTGTCCCTAAGTTTGTCATTACTGTGACCTTAATTGCCCACATCTGTAAAGCTGTTTAGAGTTTTATATTCATTATATATGTAAAAGTAGTATGTTAACAGAAGTATTTCCAATATTGAATCCAACAAAATTTGTAAATAAGATTGATGTAGAAGCTTTAACTATTGTTCATTAGTTTACTCCAATTAGGGAGGGTGGTGGGTTAGTGGAAAATATTGTATGTGTTGTTGGAAATGATGCAGGCATTACATTGCTCAGATGTAGCTTCTATCTGCAAAATTAAAAGCTGATCTACCCCTAAACAAAACGAGCATTTTGCTTTTATTTAACTTTGTCTTTGTTTCCTAGGTGATTATGGATATAATCCCCTAACTGCACCAAAGTAACCGGGCTCTATGCCCCAGCAGAATAAATAGCGCCCGTGTCTCCCGCAACATAACAAGACCCGGCACATGCGGCAGGACACTGGCATCAGAAGGCGCCTGCTGTTGCAGAACGAGAAAACTGGACCCGCAGATCTTTGAGGCGCCTTACCTCAGCAGAACAATAGTCCTCGGCAGACAACAGGACTCCAGAGACGAAGCCACGTGCCCAGCAGTCTTTGACAAAGAAATTGATACTACTGTAGTGCATGATTCTATGATTAACATTATTCTGCCTAAAAATTACACCATTATTACAATATTTGCTTAAAGATTATCAGTTTAAAGTTGTTGTTGCTGTACATAGTGTCTTCAGAAATAATTCAGCAACCCATTGACCTAATCCCCAATTGTAGCCTGAATTCAAAGTGTGTAATTATATATTTTTTAATTACTATCTACACCGACCCATATATGTAAATATGTTTTGGAAATGTGACAAGATGTATTGAAAATGACCATGACTAAATACTCATTGTACCTGGGAATGATCTCCAGGTTAGAGGTAATACATTTGTTAATTACACACTGGCGAACACTAGCTACTGCCTTCGGAAGAATACTTATATTTAAACTATGTGTTAATTTGGACTGTATATGTATTTCAGAAAAATGTCAATATTCTTCGATTGACTGGGTGTTCACCTTGGGCATATTGGAGCAAGCAACTTTTGGCGACCCAGTCTTGAGTCTTTAGTGCGTGAATCCTATAGATTCAACCTTGGCTAGTTCACTGGCACATTTGATGTTTGCTCAAAATGCACGCTTGGTAGTTTGTTCCTGCTAGCAACATTTCATCGGCATGGTGATTAAAATGCATCAGCTGAGTGCTTTAGTGCTGGTAAAAGCTGAATCAGCTAACCAGGATGGTGGTCAGTGCTCAGGGATCTTCGTTAGGATTGCTAGTTCTTAGCGTCATGCAAGGTTTATTTTTCTTTGATCCTGAAATCACGCCCAGTCCTTAATGATTGATAGCATAGCCTTCTAACGATACGTGCCGGCCACCGGCTATGCTGAAATATGCGAGTGGTGATCTAATTATGTGATTGCCCCAATAACTCAATTCACTGTATTCAGGGACAATTTAATTGTGACTTGACATTTTTCATGCAGATTGACTTTGGGTGCTTTTGAAAACGGATTCAAATGTTTTATTCTGTATTGCGGCTGTTCTTTTTCATAGTCAATAGGCTAGTATTGTGAGAAAGTAACTACAGTGATCCATCCTCAGTGTCTTCTAGTCACGAGGCCATTACACTGAATTGTTTTAAAGTCACCATTTCCTATGTCGAATATCCTCTGAACGGTGATCTGTCCTTTACGGCAACTGGGTTAGAATGGAGGCACCGGTATCTTTAGTGACCGGTATGAGGACACCAGAGTATAGATCACTTGAGGGACGAATCCATTGTCGTGCTTTTTTCTACCACTAGCCATGAGTGCCTTTTCCGGCATTGGAAAACCTCTTAGTCTTTATCAGTTGAATCTGTTGAATTACAACTGCTCAAATAGCAATGATATAAGCAATTTTACTCTTCCGAACTGATTAGGCTTCTCCAACGAAGGCGTTGGAAATTTGAATACTTGAATGACCCCAAAATTCAGCTTTTCATTGTAATAATTTGCTGTAAAAACTTATTCCATTATTCCACATGTATGTTGTTTTGTGGTGTGTGTGTAGTTTATCGGTTCAAAAAATATACATTTTAAATTTAGGTGATGTGAAAAAGTCAAGGGTTGTGAATAGTCTGAAGTCACTGTAAAGCCGCCTGCATTGAAGACATAACAGTTATGGTCTGCTCGATATGTTTCAATCGTTTGGGAAGTGAAATAGAGGTCAAAACTTTAGCTCGTGTACAAGCCAAATATTGATTGTGGTCATAGTAAAGATCAAAAGATTGGCAGTCATTGCAAAACATATATTGTGTAAATCTGTGAACTTAGAAGTGAGTGAGGGAGAAGTAATGCCAAGTCAGAGTCAGAGCCTGGCAAGTGTGGTGCAATTACAACACCCTCAACAGTGAGCAAAGACAAAGGAGTTTGACTGTGCTACAGGAAAAGGAGGGGAACACAGACCCATTCCATTGACGGGGCTGTAGCGCAGCAGTCGAGAGTCAGTTCCTTGTGTCTACACTCACCAACAACTATCATGGTCGAAACACAACGACAGTCCGTGAAGAGGCTAACGACACCAATTCCCTCGAGTCAACTGAGAAGATTGCGCTGGGTCCCAGATTCTCAATATACAGCTGCAACAATGGTGAGTCATCACCCCCGGTGTATATGGCAACATGCTCGGGGCATGCTGACCACAAGGGCTACAGAGTAATGAGATGGCCAGTAATACATTCTGGGCCGAAGCTTCCTGCCTCCAGGACTATATAGCTAGCCGTGCAGAGGCAGGCCAAAAAATTGTGAACGACTGCCAGTCCTTACCCAATATAGACTGTTCTTCCATGCATATCAGTGTCCCCTGTATAAGATCTTCATATATAATTTTGCCATACAGGACTTTTATGTTTTTTAGTCTGGAGGTTCGGATTTGCAGCAGCACCACTGTCGATCCAGGGATGGGGTGCGACAGACGAGTCAGGGTCCAAGATAGTAGGGTCTCCGC
>NW_019951812.1:0-4980 GCF_002910315.2 Salvelinus sp. IW2-2015 | reverse complement strand
CAGGCCCGCGATTCTCAAGATCGAGCGCTGAAGCTGGTAGATGTTTTGGGTTCTCGCGTGGGGGATATACTGAGACTATAACACCAGAGAGAGCATATTGACTGACTTATGATGTTTGGCTGGAGAGGGGTTATAGGACACACAGACGCAGAGCTTTGACTGACTGTAGATGTTTTGGTTGGAGGGGGTATTACAGAGCACCAGACGAGAGGGCTCTGCCTGACTGTAGATGTTTATGGTTGGAAGGGGGTATAAGAGACGCCAGAACGAGAGCTTGACCTGACTGTAGATGTTATTTGTGAGTGGAGGTATAGAGACGCCAACGAGAGCTTGACCTGAACTGTAAGATGTTTAGGTTTGGAGGGGGTGTATAGAGCGCCAGAACGAGAGCTTGACGCCTGAACTGTAGTGTTTTTGGTTGGCAGGGGGTATAGAACAACCCAGACGAGACCTGACTGTAGATGTTTTGTTGGAGGGGGTAATAGAGACGCCAGATCGAGAAGCTTGACCTGAACTGTAGATGTTGTCTCTATACCCCCTCCAACCAAAACATCTACAGTCAGGTCTCGTCTGGCGTCTCTATACCCCCTCCAACCAAAACATCTACAGGTCAAGCTCTATTTACATATTACAACAAAATATCTACACACAGAAAGCAGACACATTTGGAAACTAAAAACTTGATGCAAGTTGTGAAAATGTAGATCATGTAAATCAGGAACTTCCTCTTGAAATTCTCCCTTCGTCTTCCAGGTGACATATGGATCAGCTGTTTCTGCCAAGATGTCCGGACCGCTTCACACAACAGACTGTCATCACCTAGAAGAGGAGCTATAGAATACGTCACACACACACAGACACACACACACACACACACAGACAGACACACACACACAGACACACAAACACAGATGCACACGCACGCACGCACGCACGCACACACACACACACACACACACACACACACACACCCACTTCATTCTTGTAGATGATCCAACTCCACTGACTACTGGGTGGAGGCTACACACTAAACTTCAAGGTTGCACTCTGAGTTACAGCAAAACGTGACAACAAACACCTATAAACGTTTAAATGCAAAAAAACAAATCACCAGCACATATTACTATTGACATTTTCCAATGAAACAAGCAACATTTCATTCCTTATGATGAATAGGCAAAACACATTCAATATCTTCCATACCGTTCAAGCCCCTTCAGTTCCTATCAGCTGTTGTACGTTGTAGCAGTAGTTCACCCCATCCTTAATGGCAGTTAACCAGAGAGTTAAACAATAGGCTGCATCTGAAATGGGACCCTATTCCCTTTAGTGCCCTACTTTTGACAAGGGCACCCTACATAGTGCYCTACTTTTGACCAGAGCCGTYTGRGCCCTGGTSAAAAGTAGTGCACTATATAGGGGGAAAGGGTGCCATGTCAGGTGCACCATAGGTTGGCAGTAGTTTAGTGCTGCTGGTCTGGTCCCTAGCCCTTCCTCTAGGTGTCACGCTGAGAGGAGAGATGAGACCATGGATGATGATAGTCTATTCTCCTGTGGTGTTGGTTAGTGATTCATTTCTTTAGGTTAGTAAATAATCTCTCATGGCTGGGTCTATACATGGACCCATGACAAACTGTACCGAATTGGAACCATAGAAACAGAATGATGGAATGAATGTCATTCTATTTCTGCGTATTGGAACCAGGTCCTGCTTTGTGTTTCAGAACCAGGTTCTGCTCTGTGTATTGGAACCAGGTCCTGCTTTGTGTTTCAGAACCAGGTTCTGCTCTGTGTATTGGAACCAGGTTCTGCTCTGTGTATTGGAACCAGGTTCTGCTTTGTGTTTCAGAACCAGGTTCTGCTCTGTGTATTGGAATCAGGTTCTGCTTTGTGTTTCAGAACCAGGTTCTGCTCTGTGTATTGGAACCAGGTTCTGCTCTGTGTATTGGAACCAGGTTCTGCTTTGTGTTTCAGAACCAGGTTCTGCTCTGTGTATTGGAATCAGGTTCTGCTTTGTGTTCAGAACCAGGTTCTGCTCTGTGTATTGGAACCAGGTTCTGCTCTGTGTATTGAAACCGGTTTGCTCTGTGTATTGGAACCAGGTTCTGCTCTGTGTATTGGAACCAGGTTCTGGTCTGTGTATTGGAACCAGGTTCTGCTCTGTGTATTGGAACCAGGTTCTGCTCTGTGTATTGGAACCAGGTTCTGCTCTGTGTTATTAGAACCACAGTTCTGCTCTGTGGATGAGGGGATGTGTATGGGTATGAATCTAGAACTCAGGCTGTTCTCTACAAAGGCACTATTAACCGTGCTGAAGGGTTCTCTGGTTTTGCACCGCCTGCAGTCTGTATCGGGTTCCAGACCTGGCTCAGAATAGTTTGATTTCATTACTTTAGGATGCGCTTGATTTAGCTTGTCTGCTGTGCAGAGTTCACCCAGGTGGGTGGGAATGTCTGTGATGGTTGTATCTATATTGTTCCGCAAGCGAAATAGAGTACACCTAGTGTTTGCAAGAAAACAAATACTTTACTATTTTGACACAGGTCTGCTCTGGGAACTGCAACAGGAACACAGCCACGCTTGACTGTTCTCTCTCTCTCTCTCTCTCTCTCTCGCTCTCTCTCTCCACACAAGCGAGGAGCGTGGAAATGCAATGCTGTTGAACTATGCTGGGTGGTGGCCATTTTATAGGTTAGGCCAACATGTTGATCAATGTTTGTTCCATGATCAGAGAGCTGTATGCAGTCTCAGCTGAGTGTGTGGTGAAGCTGTATGAACAATGGGTCTGTTCCAATCTCCATGTTAGATAGTAGTGTCACTGCAACAAGACCGTGTGTCTGGTTGGAAAGGAGACAATATGAACAACAACTAAACAACAACAACCCTTGAAAAACCAAAGAAAGACAAACAGCAGCGTCTGTGTGTGAGTGTGGGATCGTTGGAGAGAGGTGGGGAGTGTCGGCGTTATTCTGTATTGATTATTAATAGTTTTCTCTTCAGGGCTACAAACTATAAATGTGTTATCCCTGACCATCCAGTCCATAGATTTGTTCTGCAATTACAGTATACATACAAACACCTCCTGTCTTGCAAAAATAACATGTCACAATAGCATTTAAACTGAGTCACACTTTTCACAGCAATGTCCACAAAGACATTGATGACGCCATAGTTTCCCCCCGTATTATAATACCTATATAACACTTATGACAGTAGAAAGGTAAGATGATGAAAGGCATAACCAGTAGTTTAAGGTGTGCACCGCGTCATGGCGTACAGTCAGTCAACGTGAATCTCTGCTCCCACGCTAGACACCAGTATGATTCCGTGTGTAATGGTTTACAGTATCATTCATTCCATGCAGTATATTAATCACAAGCAGATGAATGTATAGAATGGCAAAAAGTATGTATACTGTTGACTGCCATGTTGGGTGATGTTGAGAAAATATATATTCTAATGGATATCATTGTTTGCAAAAAGACAATGATCTATAGATGTCATCATATATACGTTTGCAAAAGCTAAAATGGCCCTAACACACACATGCCCTCTCCAGCACTTTGTGGAGCAGTCTGGGTGATGAGAACCAACCCAGTCTGCTCCTGGAATACATTCCTCCACTTCCTGCTTGTCCGTGTTGCCTTCTCCTCCATCTCTCTCTGTCTGTTTCTGGGCTCCTACATCCKTCCTTCTACTTTTTCAAATGGTTCTAAGGTTCTTCTTCTCATGTCTCTTCTGGTTGGTTAGTTGTTTGTCCCATCGTGTGATAGTGAGGGAGGTGAGAGTAGTCACAGTGTGATGGGGGGGTGGTGAGAGTAGTCACAGTGTGATGGGGGGGTGGGGAGTTGGCGGGCAGGAGTGGCAGGCTGTGGAGAGATGACAGGGTGTGACAGAAGTAGCCATGGTGATGGGTGGCCACGGTGACAGGTCACCACGGTGATGAGACTCCGTGGTGACACGTCCTAATGGTGGCAGGTTCCATGGTGACAGGTCAGGTCACCATAGTGACGGTTTCCATGGCAGCCAGTCGTCATGGCATCGCCATCGGCTAGCGGCGACTGTCTATCTAACTAGACGAAGGAGTTCATAGCGTTGACCGCCGAGGGGGCCTCGGAGCTCTCGTTGCCCTCGTGCGTGTCTTTCTCCTTCTTGCCGCTGTACTGGCCGATGAAGGATCCATCCTCGTTGAACTGCCCATCCCCTCCCTCGCCGTAGTCCACCAGGCTGTCATCACTGTCGTCCCTCTTCACCGTTCCGTTGGACGGCGTCCGGCTGCCCTTCAGAGGCTTGTGGTCCTCCGTGTCACTAAGGGTTAGGAGGGAGAGGCAGAGAAACGGTTTACTTTAGGTCAGATAGTGGTGGCTAAGTTTGGTCCTGGAGAGATACAGGGGGTGCAGGGTTTTGTTCCAGCCTGGCATTGATGCACCTAATTCACCTGACCAAGGTCTTGTTTAGGATGTGTTCAAGCTTGGCTGGAGCAAAAGCCTGGAACACCTAGTTCTGGCGGGACTGGACTTGGTGACGAATACTTTGACATGATTCATTTCAATCAATAAGGCGTGCTTCTCAACATAACGCACATACTAGGCAGACATCAGACCATGTACTATCCATTAAATCTACATGCATTAAAGACTCAAGGGATTCAAATACAGATCTGTCCAAAAGCATAGGGGTCTTAATGGTCTTGGAGTCGAGGGGCTGAGTCGTACAAAAACCATTTTATTGAAATTAAAACTGAACTGATTCTGGTGGATCAATCTACCAGTAGAAGTGCAGTACACTATATCCTGTTTAACATTAACACTACGGTGACACTATATCCTGTTCAACATTAACACTACGGTGACACTATATCCTGTTTAACATTAACACTACGGTGACACTATATCCTGTTCAACATTAACACTACGGTGACACTATATCCTGTTTAACATTAACACTACGGTGAACTATATCCTGTTTAACATTAACACC
>NW_019951811.1:0-4982 GCF_002910315.2 Salvelinus sp. IW2-2015 | reverse complement strand
TTCCCCCTCTCCTGTCCTCTATACTCTTCCCCCTTTCCTCTATACTCTTCCTCCTGTCCTGTCCTCTAGAAGAGAAGTGGAGGGGAGATCCCCTGCTTGTTAACTTTTAATGCACACAATTTTCTTATTCTGCTCACACAAGCCAGACCAGGCAGATGGCTGCCGTTTTTACTTTGCATGCACGGTCAACAATCATACATTGGCATGGCATCTTCGCTCACACACACACACCCACACACCCAGGCCCACCCGATGGGCCCGTGGAGGGGGGCTCCTTAAAAAACACCTACACTACACAATCTCATCTTTCTGCCCAACGGTCTTTCAGCCTACGTACTGTAGTGACAACAGCAAGGTTCCCCCTCTCTTCATACCTGCCAGAGCCCTCCAACGGTCAGTAATTAAATTAACCTATTAAATATTTATGTATTTTCTCTTCAAAAACATCAGAATACCTCTGTTTTGTGGGGGATTATGACAGGAACTCTCTCTCTCACACACACACACAGTTTGTGAGATTTGAAAGGTGTCACGTGTCAGTTCTGTCCAGTTTCAAACATGTTTTCCTTGAAAAGGAAAGGATTTCTTCATCAGTTCAGGTGGGATTCATCAGTTCAGGTGGGATTCATCAGTTCAGGTGGGATTCATCAGTTCAGGTGGGATTCATCAGTTCAGGTGGCATGCATTGAAACGCATGTCCTTACCATGGCTTTCTTTGGCAAAATGACACTGAATTAAAGGACTTGTTTTCGAAAATAATCAATTGTACACACCATATTAAGGTGGGACGTTCAGTGTATGACAAGAAAAAAATTGCAGGTCTATTTTGCTCAAGGAGATAGCACATTCTGTCTGTCCACGATTCATTGTGGGAACATGGCGGCTCTCAATCCCGATTAAAAAAACAACAGTATTTGTCAATATATGAGCTGTTGGCAGCTGCATAGGCTATTCTCGTTGTGTGTGGCAACATAATATTAACGTTTTATCCACAAGTCTCTGTCATCACCATTGTAATCTACGGGGAAACCAAAATGTTCCCAAACTTGAGATTAATACAATGATGGAGGATCCTCCAATTCTGGTTTATCAGCCTAGTGTTTTTATTTTGTATTTTTTTAAATAAAATATACATATACAACACACACAAACAATATATATTATATTTATATATATACTCTTACTATATATACCTATTATATATACTACATATATTATCATATTTACTATATTATATATTATAGTATATATATATGATTATATATTATTTTTTACCTAAATATCATATATAATTATCATATATATTATATATATAATTTTATATATGATATATATTATATGTAATGTGCTGTGTATATTTTATAAAAAAACAAAACAAAATAAAAACACTATATATATATATATATCTATATGATATGCAGTTACACAGTATACAGTTGAATTCGGAAGTTTACATACACTTAGCCAAATATCATTTAAACCAGTTCTTCATAATCTCCTGACATTTAATCATAGTAAGATGCCCTGTCTTAGTTCAGGTTAGGTATCACCAACTTTATTTTAAGAATGTGAAATGTCAGAATAATAGTTAGCAGAGAATTATTTATTTCAGCTCTTTATTTCTTTCATCAACATTCCCAGTGGTTCAAAGTTAAATACCTCAATTAGTATTTTTGGTACGCATTCACCTCTTTAGCAGTACAATAACCTAAAATACAGAGCAAAAGTTGCTATACACAGCAACAGTGAATGTACCGAGTGCGCCAATTTTGACCTAATCTGCTTTAAACGACATGAAATCGGTTCGTCTAGCGCAATGATCAACAACCAAATTGACAGAGCTTCTAAGAACTCGTTGTTAAGAATTACAGTCGGATTCGAAGTATTCAGGACCCCTTCCCTTTCCACACTTTTGCTACGTTAACAGCTCTTATTCTAAAATGATTAAATAAATAAAAACATGTCATCCTTACACACCAATACCTCATAGACTGACAAACGCCAAAAACAGGTTTTCAGAAATGGTTTGCCAATATCGGCACATAAACATATATATATAGAACCCTCAATCATTTATCTGGCTGCTTAGCCAGCCCTGCCAGCTTAGTTGGAGTCTGCCACTAGCCATAGTCTCAGGTAGTCAGCTCACCATAACCCATGAGTACTGCTGTCTCTGCTGGCCCTCGACCTAGGTTGCGTGGCAAACACTACAAATGGGCTTCTCTTGCATCTTACCCTCTCTCCGTCCGTTCTACGTTAGTGACCGCAGACTGTTGAGAACACCGTGAATTGTAAGTGTCATGCCCAAAGCCCTTATACGGTCATCTGGACAGGGCAAGGAGATCACAATGAGGGTCTCAACTGGCAAGCCATGCTGAGCTGACCTTACCACTACTCGTCATCTCGCCTAGTCGCAGACCGTCCCACTCAAGCTGCAGGCTGGTAACCAACGAGCCGATTACAGGATAATTACCAGTCTTTAAAATACTGTCAACTAGTCATCATTTGCAAACATTCTAAACATCTCGTTTTTTGGCTTTTCCATCTATTGCAGAACCCTTGAGTTACTCATGTAGTTCGTATCCACGCAACTCGGAGTGATGAGTGACTTTCCGTTTATTTACCCCGCTAATTCCGCCATATTTAGAAATCGCACGGGCTCCTCCTAACTGCTCGCACAAAGATCGGTGGCGCCGCAAAGGACCAGGCCGGGGTATACTACCTGAATACCTTTTGCCGATATTGCACCGACTGGTAATGAGCAAGTTAACCAACATTCTTAAGCTCGTGCGTTCAGATTTGCTTGTTCGAGTCATTGTCTATACGAAGCAACCATCTCCAATGTCTTTACATAAGCAGAAGTGCCATTAGCTCAAACAGTTGCCACTCGGGTAACCACGTTCACTGTGTCCATGCTGTGTTATAGCTAACTTTTGGCCTGATATTTTAGGTTTATTGTTCCTGCTAAAAGGGTCGAATGCTACAACATACTAATTTTGAGATCGTATTTCAAAACTTCTGGACCCCACTGGGCATGTGATGAAAGAAAGAAAAGCTGAAATAATGAATTCTCGTACTTATGTATTCGCGACATCTTTCACATTCGTTTAAAATAAACGCTGGTGATCCCTAACCTGAACCTAAGACAGGATTCTACCATTATATTAAATGTCCGACGAATTATGAAAACCTGGTTTAAATGTATTTGGCAACGGGTGTAATGATCAACACTTCCGACTTCATCACTGTATATGTGCGTATGCAGCGTCAATTATAATTATAATGCCGACGTACACCGTATTATAGCTATACTTCAGTCGTTTTTATTGTTTTGTTTTCTACTTGAAAACCTATTAACACACTACATACACTACTATATCTATATATCATAGAATATATTATATATATATATCATATTACACTGATACTACCATAGTATACTATATATATATATAACTAGTATACTATCACCTCTCGTATAACTACATAACAACTACCTAAATATATAATACACCTGATAGTGATAACCTCACGTACTAACTACATTCCATTATCATCCGATATAAACTTATCACCACTATAATGCTACTATATTGTAGACAATAGTATACTACTAAATCAACTACATATATTACAGCTTAGTATATGAATCGTAATGTACTAATCTGCAATGCCCACGAACGTTGCTGCTGCTCACCAACTCATATTTTAGACTTCTACGAAACTAAACTACCAATAAAACAACAACACCTAGTGGTGGACGCCAATAAACCAGAATTGAGTGGAGGAATCCTCCAGTCCATCGTACTTCAATCCCTCCCCAGGTGGGGACACTGGCAATTTCTGCCAACCTTTCCCCTCCGTGGAAGCGCGTATTACTCGATCTGGGTCGACTGACGAGAGCTGTGTAGGCAATTAACGCTTTACTGATCCATTACTGTTGCCCTACACACAACGAGAATAGCCTAATTTCAGGTCAACGCTACAGCACACGGTCCGTCCATATAACCTTGACCATACTACTGTGTGTTATGATCGTTAGCACATTCCCTAGGATTTGAGAGCACCGCCGTCTTTACCCACACACTGTAATCAGTCGCGACAGACAGAACATGATGCTACTCTCCTTTGAGCAAAATAGACCTGCAATCTTTTTTTCTGTCATACACTGAACGTCCCACCCTTATATGGTGTGACACATTTAGGCATTGATTTCCTCGAAACACTAAGTCCTTTACATTCCAGTCTGTCAAATTTTGCCACAATAGAAAGCCATGCGTAAGGACATCGCCGTGTTCACTGCTCCACTCTGAACTGGATGAATCCCACCTGAACTGTTGAATCCCACCGACATCTGCATGAATCCCACCTGATACTATGCCAAATCCCCACCTTAACTGCATGAAGAATCCTTCTCCCTTTTCAAGGAAAACCATGTTTGAATATGACAGAACTGACACGTGACACCTTTTCAAATCTACAAACTGTGTCGTGTGTGTGAGAGAGGCAATTCCTGTCATAAATCCCCACCAAAACAGAGAATATTCTGATGTGTTTTTGAAGATGAAAATACATAAATATTTAATAGGTTAATTATTACTGACCGTTGGAGGGCTCTGGACAGGTATGAAGAGCAGGGGGAACACTTTGCTGTCTTCACTACACGTACGTAGCTGAAAGACCGTTTGGCAGAAAATGAGATTGTGTAGTGATAGGGCCTGTTTTTTAAGGAGCCCCCCTCCACGGCCCAATCGGGATGGGCACTGGGTCGTGTCGGGCTTGTGTGTCGTGGACCGAAGATGCCATGCGCACCAAAATGTAATTGATTGTTGACACGTCCATTTGCAAATAAAACGGCAGCCATCTGCCTGGTCTGGCTTGTGTGCAGCAGAAATGAAGAAAATGTGTGCATTAAATTAACAAGCAGGAGATCTCCCCTCCAAACTTCCTCCGTTCTTCAGAGGACGAGGCAGGTAGGACAG
>NW_019951810.1:0-4982 GCF_002910315.2 Salvelinus sp. IW2-2015 | reverse complement strand
CTACATGCTACAAGACAGATCTCACACAAAATGTTGTAAGTACTGCTTTAGGACTGGCAAAAAGTGTTGCTTTACACTAACAACATACCTAACAAACTGATTTCTGATTTACTTTTCATGTCTTATGTAATTTATTTATGTTTAGAAATGATTTATAATAGGTCAAACACAGGTAACACACTCAATCAAAAATAAATATTTGGTGAGGTGACCAAGCAATTATATCACCATGCATACTTTGCAATGGGACTAGTTAGGAAGCACAGAGTTAGGTTTCTCACACCTGATGTACAGTAACACTTAAATTGAGGGGGTAAACAATCACTTAATATAACAGAGGTTCAGCAAGGCTTTAATTTGCAGTGGCCATGTATCCTAGTAACAATTTCAGCTGGATGATTTGAATGTATACCCCGCTCATMACCTTTTCTGACATCTAACTAAGGGATAAACACCGACGTTCTGTACGTTACCTTGGAAATAATGGACACGCAGCGGGATGAGGCGTTTATCCCACTTATACCACATTTGCCAGAGAAAATTATTTGAAAGCACACATTTACTGGTATGTGTCACGACTTCAACCGAGGCAGGCTCTCCTTCCCGTTCGAGTGGCGCTCGGCGGTCGTCGTCACCGGCCTACTAGCTGCCACTGACTCTTTTTCCTCCCCCTCCTTATGTGTTTATTTGTATCACCTGGTTTGAGGTAATTGGCAATTAGTGTGGCTTTATTAGCCAGCCAGATTGTATGCTTCTTTGTGCGGGATTGTTCGTCTGTTGCTGTGGATTTCGGGAGTGGGTTTTGTATTGTGTACTGGGTTTGTCTCCCGTGTTAGTAGACAGGTGTTTATGACACCCAGTAAGTCCGTGTTGGACATTTTGGTTTGCCGGTTAGGCATTAAATATCACCGCATTGAAGCTCTGCTGTTCCTGCGTCTGATTTCACACCCCACCGACACCCAGGTCGTTACAGTATGAATACTTTTTTTAAATGTATACTTTCATTTGTATAACCAAATTCATACTTTCAACTTTTGGTTGCTAGAGAATTGTAAGATGGCGCCAGAGCAGAAGGCAGACGTTTTACGTGCCCCGAACCGATTGTGTTTTTTTGTTTGTTTATCTGCGTTGTTTGTAACTTATTTTTTTACTCTTTTTGTACGTAATGTACTCGCTAGCATCTCTTATGATCGAAAATAGCTTCTAAACATCGGGTCTGCGATTAATCAACACGGACTAGCAGAATCCTTTTTCTTCTTTCACGACTCTGATTAGCCCGAGGCTGAGGATATACGGCTCCCTTGGGAACAGTCCCCGACCCCAGTGATCTGCGTGAAGAGGAGGCGGAGAAAGAGAGGCCGGAGAGTGGGCTGCCTTCTGAGAAGTCGGAGGCGATCGAATAAACCCCAACTTCCCTCAATTCTGCTAGCAAACATGCAATCTTTGGACAATAAAATGAACGAGTTACTGGGAAGATTAAACTACCAACGGAACATTAAAAACTGTAACATCTTATGCTTCACGGAGTCGTGGCTGAACGACGACAATATCAACATACAGCTGGCTGGTTATACGATGTACCGGAAGGATAGAACAGCGGCATGTGGTAAGACAAGGGGCGGCGGTCTATGTATTTTTTTGTAAACTACAGCTGGTGCACGATATCTAAGGAAGTCTTGAGCTATTGCTTGCCTGAGGTAGAGTTTCTCATGATAAGCTGTAGACCACACTACCTACCAAGAGAGTTTTCATCTGTATTCTTTGTAGCTGTTTAAATACCACCACAGTCAGAGGCTGGCACTAAGATAGCATTGAATGAATTCTTTTCCGCCATAAGCAAACAAAAAAACGCTCACCCAGAGGCGGCGCTCCTAGTAGCCGGGGACTTTAATGCAGGGAAACTTAAATCAGTTTTACCAAATTTCTATCAGCATGTTAAATGTGCAACCAAAGGGAAAATAACTCTGGACCACCTATGCTCCACACACAGAGATGCATACACAGTTCTCCCTCACCCTCCATTTGGCAAATCTGACAATAATTCCATCCTCCTGATTCCTGCAACCAGGTTTCGGGTGTGTCCCGGGATAAATACACCTCTTTCCCATTCATTGAGGAGACTCTCTCCATGCAGACACACTGTTGGATTTTGGTTGTGACATTTTTGTGGCCGTTTTATTTGTTTGCTTTCGCACCTTTCAACACCCCTCATTATCACATATATGCACGCAACCACTCACCTACAGTACTGATTACTGACTACACACACCATTGTTAATTGTTTTTAGGTTACTTCAAATAATAAATATATTTTTGTTATTCCTTATCTCCAATTGTCTCCCTTTTTGTTACGGACTTCGAGCTGGTTCGTGACACTACATCAATGAAATAGTGGTCAGATGAAGCAGATGCTAAGCAAAAGGACTGTTTTGCTAGCACAGACTGGAATATGTTCCGGGATTCCTCCAATGGCATTGAGGAGTACACCACATCTGTCATTGGCTTCTTTAATAAGTGCGTCGATGACGTCGTCCCCACAGTGCCCGTACGTATATTCTCCAAACAGAAGGCATGAATTACAGGCAGCATCCGCACTGAGCTAAAGGCTAGAGCTGCCGCTTTCAAGGAGCGGGACTCTAATCCGGAAGCTTATAAGAAATCCCGCTATGACCTCCGACGAACCATCAAACAGGCAAAGCATCAATACAGGACTAAGATCGAGTCATACTACACCGGCTCTGATGCTCGTCGGATGTGGCAGGGCCTGCAAACCATTACAGACCACAAAGGGAAGCACAGCCGAGAGCTGCCCAGTGACACAAGCCTACCGGACAAGCTAAA
Source organism: Salvelinus sp. IW2-2015 (assembly GCF_002910315.2). Taxonomy (NCBI): domain Eukaryota; kingdom Metazoa; phylum Chordata; class Actinopteri; order Salmoniformes; family Salmonidae; genus Salvelinus; species Salvelinus sp. IW2-2015. The sequence continues at coordinate 2,141 of NW_019951810.1, read as the reverse complement.
CTACTTCTATGCTCTCTTTGAAGCAAATAATGCTGAAACATGCATGAGAGCACCAGCTGTACCGGAAGACTGTGTGATCACACTCTTCGCAGCCGATGTACGACCTTTAGACAGGTCAACATTCACAAGGCCACAGGGCCAGACGGATCACCAGGACATGTACTGCGAGCCTGCACTGACCAACTAGCAAGTTTCTTCACTGACATGTTCAACCTGTCCGAGTCTGTAATACCACATTTTTTTTAAGCAGACCATCATAGTGCCGGTGCCCAAGAACATAACGGTCACCTGCCTAAATGTCTACCGACCCGTAGCACTCACGTCTGTAGCCATGAAGCGCTTTGAAAGGCTGGTCATGGCTCACAACAACCCCTCCCTCAATGTGATCAAGATGAAGGAGATGATTGTGGACTACAGGAAAAAGAGGCCCGAGCACGCCCCCATTCTCTTCGACGGGGCTGCAATGAAGCAGGTTGAGAGCTTCAAGTTTCTTGGTGTCCACATCACCAACAAACTAACATGGTCCAAGCACACCATGACAGTCATGAAGTGGCACGACAAAACCTATTCCCCCTCAGGAGACTGAAAAGATTTGGCATGGGTCCTCAAATCTTCAAAAGGTTCTACAGTTGCACCATCGAGAGCATCCTGACTGGTTGCGTCACTGCCTGGTATGGTAAATGCTCGGCCTCCGACCCCAAGGCACTACAGAGGGTAGTGCGAATTTCCCAGTACATCACTGTGGCCAAGCTTCCTGCCTCTATAGCAGTCGGTGTCAAAGGAAAGCCCTAAAAATTGTCAAAGACAATTAGATGTTCAGGAGTCTTATGGCTTGGAGGTGAAAGCTGTTTAGAAGCCTCTTGGACCTAGATTTGGGTCTCCGGTACCACAATCATCTCCTTGTTTTGTTGATGTTGTGTGAGAGGTTATTGTTCTGACGCCACAGCGCTCCTAGTAGCCGGGGACATTAATGCAGGGAAACTTAAATCAGTTTTACCAAATTTCTATCAGCATGTTAAATGTGCAACCAAAGGGAAAATAAGGGAAAATGCCCTCACCTCCTCCCTGTCGGCTGTCTCGTCATTGTTGGTAATCAAGCCCACTACTGTTGTGTCATCTGCAAACTTCTAAAATCATGACATAATTTTCTGGAATTTTCCAAGCTGTTTAAAGGCACAGTCAACTTAGTGTATATTAACTTCTGACTCACTCGAATTGTGATACAGTGAATTATAAGTGAAATAATTTGTCTGTAAACAATTGTTGGAAAAATGACTTGTGTCATGCACAAAGTAGATGTCCTAACCGACTTGCCAAAACTATAGTTTGTTAACAAGACATTTGTGGAGTGGTTGAAAAGTGAGTTTTAATGACTCCAACCTAAGTGTATGTAAACTTCCGACTCTACAATAGTAGAGTCCAGTGAAGTTCCTTGAAGGCCGTCTTGGTGTTCGCTTGTGTGGGAATGTACACAGCTGTGACTATAACTGACAAGAATTCTCTTGGTAGGTAAAATGGCCAGCATTTGATTGTAAGGAGTTCTAGGTCAGGTGAGCAGAAGGACTTGAGTTCCTGTATGTTGTTGTGATTACACCATGAGTTGTTAAACATAAAGCATGGAGAAGCCCGATGGCTGAACCGATTCTGACAACATATACGAGAGAGCCGTGTTTCCGTGAAAACAGAGAATGTTACGGTCTCTGATGTCTCTCTGTAAGTCAACCGTTGCTCAAATTTCGTCTACTACCTTGTTGTCAAGAGACTGGACATTGACGAGACGAAGCATACACCCCCGCCCTTCCTCTTCCCAGCGAGATGTTTATCTCTGTCGGCTCGATGCATGGAGAAGCCGATTCCGACAACATATCCCAAGAGAGCCATGTTTCCGTGAAACAGAATGTTACAATATCTGATGTCTCTCTGGTCGTATACTCGGGAGTGGTGGGCGATGTGCACGTCTACGGAGCCTGACCAGGAGGCCACTCTGTCTGCCCCTTCTACAGCTCCGTTGTTTTGGGTCGGCCACTGGGATTAGATCCATTGTCCTGGGTGGTGGTCCGAACAGAGGATCTGCTTCGGGAAAGTCGTATTCCTGGTCGTAATGTTGGTAAGTTGACGTTGCGCTCATATCCAATAGTTCT
>NW_019951809.1:0-4982 GCF_002910315.2 Salvelinus sp. IW2-2015 | reverse complement strand
CAGCCGAAAAAGGTTAAAGATGAAATAAAAGCCGTGCCTTGCAGCGGGCTGAAAATCTATCCCTCCAAGGCAAGGCCATCGCTGACGCGCGGCAGACAAGATGCTAAATACTGCACGGCACTCTGGGATCTTTCATTTTCATCCGATCAATAAGGGCTTATATTTATCAGGATTCCAAGCAGCTGCCACATCTGACAACCTCCACTTCATTTTCTCACTCCTCCTCCTCCTCCTCACGCTAAATCGGGAGCCATCGACCATAAAAGAGACTGAGGCCTCTAGCTTTGCTATTTACACCCCCAGAACACAATTCCATTAAAGGACCCCCCCTTTTCTGGTTACAGAAACATGCGTTGTCATTACGGTTTTGGCAACAGACCACCACGCTCTTCATATATTCTTTGTTCCCCTATCCCCACCCATAACGCCACAAAGACAAGACAGACTTCAGCCATTTACACATTAGACCCTTTTTTCTCATGTTTGAGATTCGTTTAAAATAACCAAATTTGTGAAGTCCCCCTATAATTCAAAGTATTAAAATGAGCAGAAGATTTGTTAAGGGGGTGAGTTAAAATAGCTCAATCTCTAATCATCTGTACGACAACATTTGCTGTGAGGCATTCTAAATAGATTATCGCTGGTCCATCTGTGTCATCATTGATTTATAAGGCATTAAGCTGCTTTGGAAAGGGAGGCCTTCCCACTACAGTAGAAGGGTTCTTCTTTTTGAAATCAGGGGCATGGCAACAGAACAACCCCGGCACTTGTCTGCTCAAGAAACTCTTTCCTTTAAGCGTTGGTGAGAGGGGAAGTAAAAATAGGACGGCTGTATCCGGTTTTGGGAAGTGTGAATCTTCTTCTTTTTATTACAAAGAGATGAGGAGGAGGGGAGGAAGTGCAAAAAAAAAACACACAAACACAAAAACAAGGGACATCATTAACATATGAATACTATATGCAAATGGGTAGCAGAGAGCAGATGTTGGTGCATTTAATTGACCTATATGTGAATTGCATCCAAACCTTTTACTCTGTTACTACGCCCAGTATACAATATAACTGGATTCAGGGACTGGCACACAGAACAGCAGTATGAATGGGGACTAGACGGAGTACGATACAGTTTGAGCGCGAGAGATGGAGGGAATAGGTGTTTCAAAGGAGAGCGGCGTCTTGACAGGAAGCTGTCAGAGCTAGATGAAACCCAAACACAGCGCCTGGCTGTCACCGTCCCTCTGCTGTCTCGTGTGGATGACATCACCGTGTGACTGTAGAAATGGATCACTTAATGGCCTTTGGAGAGCAATGCCGTCTGTGACATGTTACTGTATGCAGCATTAAGGCCTGGATTAGAGCACACTGTCTTTATGGATATTCATATTTAGACTTCTCATTCCTCTCTAATTCTCCCTCTCATTAGCTTCTCCCTCTTTCCCCCCTTTCTGCCGGAGAAAGGCGAGAAGTCACGCATCTTAAGCTGAAATGTTTGCATGGGTGAGCCATGAGAAACACAGATGCTATTTTCATCTAGGCTCTGCCTCCTTGTCTCCCTCCCTTTCTCCTGCTTGGGAATGTCATTAAATTGTATTAAATAGCCTTTTGTCCAGAGGGCAAGGACCACCCGATATATGATAATACATTAATGCCCCAGTGTTGCAGCCAGTGAGCTGAGACGATTTTAAGGCCGAGAGCTGGGCGGAACAAGCATGAAGCACCATTGTGTGTGTGTRTKTRTKTGTGTGTGTGYGTGYGCGYGYRYRYRCGCGYRTGTGTGTCTATACGTGTGCATGTGGCTCTCTAACAACTGTGACACATACTAATAGAAACATACCTAATAAATAACAAGCTTTCAGGGTCTGGCAAGCTGACATTTTCTCTGTGAGCAGGACAATTTCATATCTGCGGTGCAGGGAACCAAATTGCATCACACRGAGATGCCAGMGGATTAGCATAAAAATTAACACTTAAATTTCAGCTTATTGCCAACCCCACTCCTGCTCCTCCTGCCACACAACAATCAATTCCTCTTATAAATCTGATTAGATTCCATGACGCTTATTATCCTAGGCATGTCCCTACACTGCCTTCCAAGGCTCGAAGACTATTTGTTTAAATAGAACGAAAGAGCTGATAAATCTATAGGTGTGCTTCTCATGCACACGCATGCCACCTCTCACACTCTCTCTCTCTCTCTCTCTCTCTCTCGCTCTCTCTCACTCTCTCTCTCTCTCTCTTTCTCTCACAGTTGGTCTGATCTGCAGATCACCAACGATGTGGAACAATAGGGAGTGAAATCGATCTTGACGGATACGCTGTAGCACTGTAGAACTTAGCTGATGTCCAGATTGTTCCGGGGGGGGAAAAAAGCACAAAACTAGCTCATGCATTTCCCCCCCCAAAATAAGAAGAAGTTAACACTTGGTACGGCCTCCGATGTTCTGAGCTTGTTTATATATGATGGTCCAGAGACCATCTTTGCTTGATCTCCTCCTGTGACCACCTCCCTCCGATGACGACTTAATCCATGAACGTACATCTTATGAACGATGCTGTTGTTTTTCTAAATTGCTTGTCCTTTATGAGATTCTTTGTGTAATGAATAGCGCTACAGAAGTTGAAAAGAATATTACTGTTATTCTAAAAGGTCAATCCAATGACAACGTTTTTTGGTCTTTTTCTTCTTTAGACCAGCACTAAAGTATGCCTTTTCAGTCATAAAGTATGCCTTTTCAGTCATTCATCAAGTGCACAGCTATTTCCAATGGCCTCCGTGTTTATCTCGGGGGAAATTGGAGCAAGGAAAACCATCTCATGTTGGAAAGCCTAATACTGTTGCAATGAAATATTTTTCAATATAGTACTTTAGGAAACATTGCACAAACATGTAGTAAAAGCAGAACGCACGTTGGGTGGCTTGCTAGGCAGAGAGACGGGGCTCACTTTTGTTTAGACTAATGGCATTTCATCGCATCCAGATGTCTTTAAGCACCATCCCTGCACTCCAAGACGTACGCAAAACGTATACAAACATTTATATCTAACTGCATTCCTCCTCCATGCTTAAGGGTGTCCCGGTCCCCTCCACTCCCCCAGACTAAAGCTCGTGTTAAGGTGAATTACCATTCAGATCCAGGGCTTTAAGACTGGAGGATGAAACGTGATTGAGAGTTCCTGTCTTGTGTCGTGTGTATGCCTGCTCTGGGCCTTCTGGCTGTGAACAGGAGAGACGTTTTATCCTCTCGTGGGTTTGGGAATTCCACGCCGGCGTGACGCCGCGTCACATTGTAGGCCACGCGCCTGAGGAGATCTGGGACAGAGGTGTGCCATGGCTGAGTCAGGCATTACAAAATAAGACTAGTATATAGGCCCCGATTTGATGCCCCAACTGCTCTACAACACAGTGGAGCAAAGATGGGAAAAGAGGGAGCGAGAGAGAGAGAGAGAGAGAAAGAGAGAGAGAGAGAGAGGGAGGGAGGGATATGAAACAGAGGGAGTAAAAGAGAGAGAGTGAACGTCTGATGTTATAAGTGGATAACAACAGCCCCTGCTATGCAGCAGCGGAGGCGCAGAATAATTTAAACCAGCTAACCCCTCCTCACCCTCTAGCCAACCCTCTATTCTTATGCTAACACAGCTAAAGAGGAGTGGGCCCACCCAGCAGTAGAAACTTAAGTCCATGCTTCAGGAAAAATCCTCTATTTCTCTCCAAAGGCTAATGTAACTTACTCACTTACACCATCCATAAGCGCAAACTCCAGCAATACGAATACATTTACTGTGCCTTTAAAGCATATTACCTTTCACAGAGTTTAAGAACAATAAACGGGGTGCTTAGCTGGTCTATTTTCTCTCTGTAATGCCCCGCAATGGCGGGGGAAGAATTTGAAAGTCTTTAAATTCAGAGTAAACACTGCTCTCTTTGTTGATTGTACAGTCTTTCGTTTTTTTTTTTTTTTTTTTGGTGTGGATATTTTTTTCTCCTTCAGAGCCTGTTGTTTTCTCTCCAAACAATACATCCCCTCTCACATCTGAAGTACACACCTCGCTGACGTTTTATAGGTTAAACCCTGTTGAACGGCGAGTCATACTTTGTACCGGCGGTTTATTTTTATGGCCGTGTGTAATTAAGGCAGCGTGTCCTATCTCTCAGCCATCTATGCCAAGGCCTTTATTTAAACAACTTTATTGTGAAATGTTTGCGTTCTCAGCATTCGGCAGGGGCCACACACAGATTATTATTTCATACTTCTCCAGGACTTTTTGAAGAGTTTACGCTTAGAGCGGTTATTGTTTTTGATTACCGGCAGTCTCTTAAGACTCGACGCGACCGGCTAGAAAAACATGTTTACAGAATCCGGGTGTGAACTTCAAGGTCTTACCCAGGCCAAATGTACATTCTCCATATGATTTATGGACATCAGATTAAACTATTTATGTCCAGGCACGGCTGTTTAAATTCGCTGCTTGGTTTTTTTTAAAGAGTGCACGTGCATGTTTGCATTCTCATTGTGTTTAATGGAATTTGATGGAAAGATTGAATGTTTACACTTCATCAGAAGTGATACAAAAATAATAGTAGGCTCAGCAAATGCTTATTATCAGCTTATTGGAGTAGTAATATCTAATATCTACCCAGAGAAAAAAGTGGTTTCCAGTATCCCCAACACAGACACACACACTGCAAACTTGCATATCCACAAACCAAAAACACACATCAAGGTTTTCTGGGGGCCTACAAGGCTGTAGGGGTCACTGTGTGTCTGGCTGTCTAACAGGGTGGCTTTGGCAGTCTCTGTGTGGTTTCAGGACCAGGCTGAAAGTAAAAGTGAGTTATGTTTGTGGAGAAACAACACTAGACACGATCAGTCTGAAAGTAAAAGTGATTTATGTTTGTGGAGACACAACACTAGACAGGACCAGGCTGAAAGTAAAAGTGAGTTGTGTTTGTGGAGACACAACACTAGACAGGATCAGGCTGA
>NW_019951808.1:5980-9161 GCF_002910315.2 Salvelinus sp. IW2-2015 | reverse complement strand
GTCTCCCACGCTGATCCTCACCACTGGGGCCCCTCAGGGTTGTGTACTTAGTCCCCTCCTGTACTCCCTGTTCAGCCACGACTGCGTGGCCAAAAATGACTCCAACACCATCATTAAGATTGCTGACGACACAACAGTATGATGGTGTTGGAGTCATTTTTGGCCACGCAGTCGTGATCACCGAAAACGATGAGACAGCCTATAAGAAGGAGGTCAGAGACCTGGCAGTGTGGTGCCAGGACAACAACCTCTCCCTCAATGTGAGCAGGACAAAGGAGCTGATTGTGGACTACAGGAAAAAGACAGCCGAACAGGCTCCCATTAACATCGACGGGGATGTACTCGTGGAGCGGGTCGAGAGTTTCAAGTTCCTTGGTGTCCACATCAACGAACTATCATGTTCCAAACACACCAAGACAGTCGTGAAGCGGGAATCCACATAGTTTTGTAGTATTTATAGTGTGTGTAGTCTTCAGACAGTGTATGTCTGTTTCATTAGATCCTTACACAACTAAAAGCCACACGCTGTCAGTCACCACAGTGAACTGCCGGTCAGTTCACAACTCTGTTTAATGTAATCCTTACTGTGTGTATTTACAGCCACATCCTGGTTCTTATCCTGAGTGGCTCAGTGGAATAAGACCGAGCCCTCATTGGTCAAAGGCCAGGACAACTTTTGGAGGGTCAGGGTGATGATGTCATCAAAACAGTGGTAGTGAATGGTATCATCATCATACTCCATTACATCTCCAGGTGGGGGGAATTTGGGTAGAGAGGTGAGGTGACCAGAGTGAGCGAGCAAATCGAGGGCAGACAGACAATTATGTTTCCATGGTAACACTGTTGACAGTGATTAGAAGGCCATGCATCCCAGAGTCAGTTGGCCTTGTTAGTGCCGTCATGGTGATTAATTATACAGTCGCGCTAACGAGGACTGGGTCAAAGTTACCTACAGTTACGGGTCATGTAGAAGGAATATTTGGGCTGTATGGATAAGTGGGTCTCCTACTCATTCAAGGGTTTTTCTTTATTTTTACTATTTTCTACATTGTATAATAATAGTGAAGACATCAAAACTATGAAATAACACATATGGAATCATGTAATATCCAAAAAAGTGTTAAACAAATCAAAAATATATTTTATATTTGAGATTCTTCGAAGTCGCCACCCTTTGACTTGATGACAGCTTTGCACACTCCTGGCATTCTCTCAATCAGATTCACCTGGAATGCTTTTCCAACAGTCTTGGGCAGCACCAGCCCTCAATAGCCCTAAACAGGTAATACTCCTTCTCCTCCTCCCTCTTACCTCTTTCCTTACCTGACCCAAATAGACCCATCTTCCTCTCATTTCCCCTCCATCACCTTTTCCCTCTTCTTCTTGCCGCTTCTTCTCTTCATTCTCCTCCTCCCTCTTGATAATGTATCATAACATTAACTATCCTCCATGAGTGCACACACTATGAACAAAAAGTGCACCAAAGCCTCCCCTGTTCCTTCACAAACATACCCAAGTCAGTTATATGGAATATTTTCTGAAGACATTTTGAGCTTAACAAACATGAACCCTCTACCTGGACATACAGTCCCAAATGGCACCCTATTCCCTTTATAGTGCACTACTTTTGACCAGGGCCCATAGGCACTATATAGGGAATTTGGTGCCATTTGAAGGGAATTTGGTGCAGTCATCAGTCTAATTATTTGTTAAGGACTTTGAATTGTTGTGACGTTTGGGGGATTAAGTTAAAATAACTTGTTTCATCTATTCAAGTCAACTAATGTGAAAAATGTGTTGATTTGACAAATAATGTTAAGTTGACTTCAACTCAACAAAAGCTGTATTTTTTTTTAGTTCAGTTAGCAAAGAACAATTTGCTCAGTCAACTTTCAAATCAGAAATAATACGTCAAATAAACTAAAACACGATCCTAGTTGTGTTGACGAAAAATGGCAAGTTATAATAACTACAAGCCATTACATTGTCTTAACTTACAAAATCAAGTTGAATCAGGTATTAACTATGTGTTCACTCAACTTTCAAATTAGATCCAATAAGTCAAATTAACTAAATGAAGACAAAAGTTGTCTTGACTTTAAATGTCAAGTCAGGTTAACTACAAATCTGTACATTAACTTAACTTACAAAATTAAGTTAAATTGGCTAAGACCTATGTGCTTATTTAACTGTTAAGTCAGAACCAAGAAGTCAAATCAGTGGTCTGTGCAACTGCCTCCGGTGCACATGTCCTGTGGTGTGTGTTTGAGCCTGGGTTTGAACTTCTTAATTATAGCGCTAATAGTGTACCCATTGTTAAATAGTGGAAGCTATTTTTTTATTTTGAATTTGTGAGTGTTTTTGCCTTTCCACATAGTGATTGATGAAAAATGCCTTATTTTTATACCCCAGTTGAAGGGAGCCATGGAAGGCCATAATACTGTTAATTTTTTCATAAGTTAGAATCCCTATTGGGTGCCAACAATTGTCATTTTGTGGATGGTTTGTTTTAAATGGAATTTGATTGGTGTAACTTTGCTGGAGTGACTTCCCCCATATTCCTTGCAGCCAATAAATTCCTATTTTTGTCTCTGAGGGCAAAAGTCACATGCAATATCTCTTTTTCTCATTTCTGACACCACTGCAGCACATGTTAAAGAATATGGAGCCACATAGCATGAACTGTGCCAATTGTATGGGTTCATATTGTGTTAGCTGAGGGTTACAGGATTTTACCTCATGAAGGTCTACACATGTGTAACTAAGGCCAAGCTGCTTGCTTACCAAGTAGGCCTATTGCTTATTCCTGTAAGACTAACTGTAAGTCGCTCTGGATAAGAGCGTTGATTGATAGGGGATATAGATCAAACTTAATTTGGTTTAGCACTTTCTCCTTGTAATTCTAGTAATCAATTAATTCTTAAACAAAAGTGTCATACTAGCACAATTTATTTTAGAATTCAGTGGTAATTTATAGGTGTTTATTCCTCAGTGGTAATTTATAGGTGTAATTTATTCCTCTACTGCATTCAACATCTTTCCAAGCAGAAGTGAGTAGCTTGGCAAAATGTGAGTATCTCCTTTAAAACAATACAACCACTAGCATGTTATTTACCTACTTGGTAACCTACACGGTATAAATACACTGCTCAAAAAAATAAAGGGAACACTTAAACAACAC
>NW_019951808.1:0-4984 GCF_002910315.2 Salvelinus sp. IW2-2015 | reverse complement strand
AGCCAACTGTTGCTACTGTAGCTATGCTTGTAGTTATAATTACTATTAGATTGGGTGGTAATGAGCTGTTATCAGTTTATTTTACTATTGTGGTTTTATTCAGTGACTTGCTAGCCAAACATCAGATATAGGCATGTGTAGCTAAGTAAATTCTCCATGAAATGTTATGTCATTTATCTAGTATGCTGTTAGTTAGCATCGCACTATCTAGCATGGTGTTAACTAGCATAGTGTTAGTTAGGACCGTGAGGACACGTGGCGGAATTTGCACATGTGCTGGTTAGTTAAAGTGCGTTTAGTTAGCATGGCGCTAGATAGCACATGTTTAGTTGGAATTGCACATGTGCTGATAAAAGCTGCTTGTTGGCTAGCTTGGAAATAGTTTGATAACCTGCATAATAGTACAAAGGAAAGATGTTAGCTAGCAAGGCTTCTAATTAGTATTGGGTTTTAAACCCTTCTTTTTTCCAAAATATATTATTTAAAAACATAAGAATATTCTAATGATTAATTGGCCTAATCTTGCAAGTATTAATGTTAGTATATATTTTGTTATTTTAAAATTGTTAGTTTGGGTGTAATGAGATGTTATGTTAAACAAACCATGCTATAGAAATGTATTTTGCAGTTAGTAAACAGGATTACCTAGACAGCACTTATATCTTGAATTCCTAATCAATTTCAGAATAATTTGTTTATAATTAACATATTAACTAAAGTGAATAAAAAACATTTATYCAAACATCCTTTTTAGGATTCTTGGATCTCCAAAGGCATTATTCCTTAAATTGATGAAGTGCAACTGTAAGTACAGTACTGCAGATTTGACACATCAAATCAACGCATCCTTATTAGACATTACAAATTGAAGCATGGACATTATGCATGAACATGTCCATTACCATGTATCCATCAAGACTGTCCGTGCACCTTTCAAACAGAAATAGCACTCAAGAAGCATTTGACTCAACACCGAAGAAATGTTCATGAAACAGTTACTGCTTGTATAAAATGTGACCTCTAATTTTTCTGAGCCCTGTAACGTTAAGCAGTACTTTTCTCATTTGAGAACTCGTTTCAATAATAAGGAAAGAGTCCGATGCCATTTTCAAGATTGCAGCTTTAAATCTGTTGTGCACACCTCTTTCAAGTCACACAGAAGTAGGAAACACTGTTTCAGTACGCCAGAACATTGTCGACCTTAAAACAAATCACACTGCACATGTTTGTGCAAGTATTGAGGATACAGATACTAAGGACATATCCGATCTTGACGTTTCCATATCAAACTGCGAGAATGGAGGTGATGAAGATTTAGAGGAGTCACTGAAACACAAACTAGCATCATTGTTTCTTCGAATGCAAACTATTTTGCATGTCTTCAAGGCAGCAACCCAGGAAATAGTTGAGGAACTTCGTAGTATTGTCTCAGCTTCCAGCGAACTTACCAAAAAGGCAATTCAAACCGTATTAGTACAGAATAACTGTACTTTAGAGCACTCTCTCATTACAGCCATAACAGTTCAGACTACAAATCTTTTGGCCACCCTATCAAAGGCTGGTCTTAGTACTACAGGAGAAAATATTTTTACAATACTAATTTTACCGTAATTGAGCCAGTGGAGTATGTTCTTGATGAAGCTCTAAAGAGAACCTATACATAAGTCCCAGTTTTGAAGCTTTTAACAGAGCTCTTGAATCGGAATGATGTCCTAGACAAAATCCTACAGACAGAGGAAGTTGAAATAAGAAGGCAAAATGGTCTGTTTGAAACATACAGAGATGGACAATATTATAAAGATAACCAATTACTATCTTCAGAAGAACTAAGCATTGCTCTTGGATTATACATAGACGATTTTGAAGTGTGCAACCCATTGGGTACGTCTAGGAAAAATCATAAAGTGTGTGCCATATACTGGGTAATCACAAATTTACCTGTAAGATTTAGGTCATCTTTGCAATCTATCTAGGAAAAAGCATAGGGTGTGTGCCATATACTGGGTCATCGCAAATTTACCTGTAAGATTTAGGTCATTTTTGCAATCCATCTATCTTGCTATTTTGTGTAAGAGCAATGATGTGAAAACATATGGTTATGATACAATTTTAAAACCACTACTAAAAGACATTGAAGTTCTTGAACAACAAGGGCTATTCGTGCAAAAATTGGGAGTAAGTGTTAAAGGGACTGTGCTGTATGTGTCGGCAGATAATTTAGGTGCCCACTCCCTCTCTGGCTTTCAGGAAAGCTTTACAATTGACAAGTTCTGTAGGTTTTGCTTAGCAAGTCGGGTAGAGATACAAACTCGGGAAGTGAGAGAGGGACTCTTTCCACATCGAACAGTTGAGTCACATAAGAAAACCGTTTTCGAACTTCAGATAAATGAAGATTTGCACACATTGAATGGAGTGAAGTGTTACTGTGTACTCAACAGACTTGCACATTTTACCACCATTAAAGGAATTCCTCCTGATTTCCTCCACAACCTTTTTGAAGGCATTGTAACAGTTGAAATAAGTTTGTGCCTAAGGAGATTGATATCGAAACATTATTTTAGTTTGGAGGACTTAAAACCAACAAACCAAAGGTAATTATAAAGTATTTTCAGTTAAAGGGGTCAATCGGAGGCAATGGTCATGAGAACTGGACTTGAGATTACTGCTCCTAAAAATTGGTGACAAGATTCCTGAAAATGAGAAATATTGGGAAATATTATTAGACTTGAAGGATATTGCTGATATTCTGGCTTCAACCCACTTTACTACTGAAACCTTGTTACCTCGAGTCAAAAATATCTGACCATAGGAACGTGTTGAAAGAGGAATTCTCAGACTACAAACTTTGTCCCAAACACCATTTTCTTGAGCGGGGCTCCGTGTCGGCAGCAAAGGGTACAGGCCAATTGGCAAAAGTGTTAATTGAAGCCAAGGGATTGCTTGATGGATCCTAGTTCGAGGCTAGCTCCAGGCTAACTGGTGCTTGCTTCGGGACAGAGACGTTAGACAGGAGTAGCCACTCGGATAGCAGCTAGCTAGCTGCGATGATCCGAGTAAAGGTTCAGAGCTTGCGGTAGGAATCCGGAGATGTGGTAGAGAAAAGCAGCTCTGGGTAGATATGCTCTGGGTAGATATCAAACTGTGCAGGCTGGCAGGAGTTGACCGGGCTGAGGCTGGCAGTCCGAGTTAACGGTGATGACCGCTAGCAGTGGCTAACTGAAGACTAGCTAGTAGCTAGTTAGCTGGCTAGCCTCTGAAGGGGGTTCCGGTTCAAAAGTGTAAAAATAGCATATCCATAACACATTGGGTGAGGCAGGTTGCAGGAGAGTATTTTCAGTCCGTAGATGGAAAATGAGATTTAAAAATAATACAAATATAAACGAAGAAAAACGATATATACAAGGGACGGGACAAGACAGTCAAAACAGACATCCCACTGCTACGCCATCTTGGATTTGTTTTGTTTTTAAGATAGCTTCATACGGTCCACCACCTACTATTGGGTATTACTATTGGCCTTTTTTAACATTTGAATAATCCTCAGCATGCTTTGCAATTGCTAATATTTACAAATACATTTCTATTTAGTTCATTTAGCAGACGCTCTTATCACACCATAGTGCTTCTTCTGATAGCAATACAGGGTGAAAGGGGGCCACAAAATTCTGGACAGATGTCATTTTTTATAGAAAAGTATTTTGTATTTTGAAAATACAAATTATAGCTCTCGAAGGTATCTTGTTACAAAATACATTAGAGTGTAGTTCAGTCCATTGTAATAAAAAATTGCTAAATACTCAGGAGTAATTTAAATACATATTTAAATTTATTTATTTATTTATTCAGAAATAGTGCCCATCTCTGCTCCTGATCAGACATGGTCTGGTTATCAATAATCTATAGGAGTTATAAGGGAAGGATGAGAATAGCTATCTTGTGAACAAGTCATTTCCTATTGTATGTATAATTTAGCTGTGAAATAGGAAAGGATGGAGAGGAATTCACAGCCACCAATAAATCAGATGACAAAGGGGGGGCTTTATGGCTTTATGGCTAGGAGAGATATAGAGAAGAGGAGCACCTGGTAATCATCTTCATAAAGCTCCCTTTGAAAGTGCTGATTCAGGAGCTGTGTATTCTGATGTGGCAGTACTGGTGAGGCTCAGGATGCTGACAGGAGTTTGGGTGAAATACTAGCCTACATCTGTTCTTTCAGCCATGCAGGATTGAGGGCACTAAATGTAATTGATTATAAGGTTTAATGGATCCATTTTGCCACAGTTTGATTATCCAACAGGGCTCTCTTCAGAAATAAATAACACAAGCAGATTAGGGTTTAACCATTAATCTCCTCAGATGGGCCACTCCGTCTATCCACTCCCACCACACACTGAAGTTCCCCGTCACAAACGCATGTGTGCTTTAACGTTCATATCCTAGGCCTATATAGGACAAAATGAAATATCCTGCCATTAGACTGTCATTTCAAAAACGTTAGGAGATGCCTCCTCCATCGACATCCTTATTGGTTGTTACTGTTGTGCTCCATGCTTTAGCAATGGCCACAATGGCCTCTATTGGAAGAGATTGCCTTACCAATGAATCCCATTTTCAACCATATCCATACTCTAAGCGAAAAAATTCTTCCAAAAGCAACCTGCCCCGAAGCAGTAGTCAGCCACGTTAATTATTTTTTATTGCTCCATGACAACTGACGTCAGACAATCTGAGAACATCTCCTACTGTACATATTAATACGATATTACACCTAATATGCCACCCCCGTGCAGTCCTTTCAATTGATGCATAGAAGGGCTTTGACCGTCTTGAATCGTCCCTATCCTCTGGTATACTAAACGGGAGGCATAGCCGCGGATGTAGTTTGCGGGGGTCTACTTCCCACAGCTAAATGAATGCTATGGGGATTTGGCCAAAATGGTTATGACCTATGTTTAAAAACACTGTCTGGGAGTCAATCATATTT
>NW_019951807.1:0-4988 GCF_002910315.2 Salvelinus sp. IW2-2015 | reverse complement strand
AAGACAAGTGTGAATACTTTATTTTTATTTTTTTTAATTAAGGGGTAGATCAGCTTTAATATCACAGATAGATTGTGATTTCCATCAATGTAATTGCCTCATTTTCAATCCCCCATATACATTTTTTTATTTTATATATATATATATATATATACATAACATATATTTTTATATTTTTCATTTATTACTTTCCCCTAACCCTCCCCTAATTGGAGTAAACTAATGAACAACAAAACGTAGGCTTCTACTTCCAGCTTATACATACTATATACAGTTCACGGGCACAGTATATTTTACAATAGTTATCTTATGATGGTTTTTAGTCCCATCCTTCAGCTCCACTCAACCCCTCCCATCTATCTCTGAACACCATCCAGTTTTTATTTATATTTACCATACATTTTTCAACTGTGCTGTGATGTTTCACAAACGTTCTGAACCTTTCTATTCTCATAGATTCTACATATTTTAAATTAAATTGTGAATACTTTCTGAAGGCACTGTAAAATAAATACTTAAATGTGCATACATTAGCATACAGTATAATATCCATCAACAATAATTGCAACTCTTGAACTGTTCAAGCTAGATACAACAAACCAACGTTCACATGTTCAGGTTATCCTATCCTATCAACCAATCAATCAATCAATATTTTCATCGACCTACATGTTCAACTATAACTATTCACCATGAATTAATACTGTAGACACTACCACTACTATAACTTATTTCAAAACCATACATACTTTAAAATAAGCTAGCTAGCACATCACATTTTCTTCAGGAAATGTACTTTTCAGCGATCACTGTTAGTTTGTTTAATTAGATAGAACTACAGCTAGCTATCAGTAGGTCTACATACGAACCTATTCTACATAGTTCTTCAAATACCAAACAAATACTTCTAAAGAGCTTTCATCACTAGATGCACCATCATATTTCTCTCTCTAAATAATAGCCTAAAATAGTCTAATCATTACATCAACATTCAACTAAAATCCAACTTAATTTACACTGAAGGTTTTACAAAATAAAATTGTGCATCTATTATTCTGCGTTGCTTTGCTTTCCTAAATTTCGCTAAAAAGTTTGTCCACATATCCTGCCTTTTTATTCCATCTTCTGACAGAAGATACAACTTTGTACCTGCTTACTTTCTTGTTTCAGAGAGAAAGGGGAAGAAGCGGGTTAGTTCACAGCTCAACAACCTGTAGTGTTTAGACAACATTCCCCTAACCAAACAGTAGATTTGAATTGGCCAAACAAACCAAAATATTTCTTAATAAGTTGAAAAAAATATAGCTATAGTTCTATCAAATAAATCAAAACGAATTATATAATTTTTGTTTTTTTTTATAAATTTAACAATTTACTATTAATGTTTGTAAACTGCTTTGCTATTTATTTTAAGTAAAGTAAAGAAACTATTCAAACTTCTTATACACTACCACAAAAAAAACCTTTTAAAAGGATTCTAAAGCAGCCCCAACATGCCAATTTAACTTCATTTTTGTTTTTCTTTTTAAAGTTACATCTCAGAAAAAAATTTGTGCTGTGGATTTGACAGACAGCAGCGCCGGCTCTGAGCCGACGCAGCCCTTTCAGTTAGCAGACAACTTCAGTTTTTGCTCATCTGGATAAGAGCGCCTGGCCGAGGCCATGCTAAATGACTCAAATGTGTTTAGATGTAAATTGTTCTCTTAATAATATGACAAAATTAAATGTTGCAGCGTTAAAAGATTTCTTATTGAAAGACAAAAAAAGACGAGATCTATTGAAAGGTAAACTTCACGCGCTAGACAGTTTGGGTTTTTTCCAGTCTCCCATACCATCATTTCTGATTGGATGATGAGGTATTTGTTCCATCGACACTAAATCTGCACTATACCTGTCTTTTTTTTTATTTTCGCCGCTTGGGGGGGGCGGCGAGAGTTCTCAACAACCAATGACCAATCAATTGGGTTGATTGAGAACCACCTAGCCGACTGATGCTAAAAAAAAAAAAATGGAAGTTCATTGTTTAGTAAGCAATTATTTGTGGCCTTTGTGTTTCGCCAAATTTGCACGCGATTCATCAGGAGGTTAGATATATGGTGTCCTTCTTCATAGAAAAGCCATTTTGGACTTCATACCCAACATCTATTTTGTTTGCAGACATTCAGCATATCTAGGTTGACTCTTTTCCTCATTGTCCCTTTTTATTAAAGACTAGCAGCCCCCCTGACGGGGCGAGGAAAAATTGATCCAGAAGTGTTGAGAAAAAGTCTAAACTTTTCATTGGTTTTTGTGCAGCTGGAATCATTTTAGTCACTGTCAAGTACCGACTTTTGTAATTTTTTTTTTTATGGGAAATACACGTTATATAATATGTACAACAGCTAGAATATCTTGACCATTATTGGACTAAAGAGGCCCTTCGTTTACTCCTTAGTCCAGGACCTTACATGCCGTTAAGGTGAATTGGCTCTGGTAGACAAAACAGTTCAAATACTCCATGTAAATGTGAATTGCTGTCTCAACTGCCATACGGGTTCTAGAAAGATAAATTCCCTTCTGCTTCATAATCACATCAAAATCAATTTCACATGCAAAATACCACACTACTTGGTAGCTGTGTTAACGGTTTTAACACGAGTTGGGCAAGCAACAGTCTTTTTCAGTAGAACACGTTTGTGACAATCTGTTCTTTCCGTTGACACACAGGTGTTCGGAAGACACAGAGTAGCTTAATGTAGCACAAGATAGTCACACGGTCTTCTGTTTTCCGAAACCGAAAGCGCTGTAAAACATGAAAATTATGGCCATGTGGAAAACCCTAAGCCTGCCATCATATATTACCACAACGCAGTTACGTAAGTCCTTATGTCGCTGCACACAGTCTCTGCGTCTTCCCAACAGGATGTAGCCTATCTCATCAGGAGCTGATAAGGGTTCAAATTTGGGAAATGACACTCTTATGTTTTATATTTTGTACATTTTTGTACAGAAATTGCCAAAGCTTCCGTCTCAGGTTCCTTTTTTGCAAGTTGGTTGCATCAGCCTTTTGTTGTAGTCAACAGCTGACATTACCTCGTATTCCATGCAAGCATTAGAGACAAACTCAACGCAATTGCATATTAGGAACTATATATTTACATTAAACTAATATTTCCCCACATTCTGTCGCCATTGATGGCCTATTAGAATCGTAAAGCAAAAATTGAGCCTTGATCTATGTGCCTACAAGGAAGTAAATAAGAAATAATGTTGAATAGTTGTATTTGAGACCATTTGTTTAAACATTGGAGCTTTTTTACGAATTTCCTATTAACCCGGACCAAATTTCTGTGACATACTTAGAGGATGTTCCAGAATGTCTCTTGTCAATCTGAATTGTGAAACTCGTCTTACGCAAGAACGAGACAGTTTTGAGGATGAATAACTCGATGTAAACTGGACAGTTCTCAGTGAGTATCACACGAATTCTCTGTTCCAGTGTGACTGTACAGCTATAATTTTAAGACCATTTGTGTCAGACATTGGGCTTTTTAGGAGATTTCTATGCATCCCCAGAGCAATTTTGATAACATACCTGAATTTAATATTTCAGCAAAATACAAGCCAGGATTTTTGAGGGTGTGAATGAGCGCAGAAGTTTAGCGAGATTTGGACGCACATATTGTATCACACATGCGTTGCTGGGTTGCTCACCTCTTCTTCATGCGCTGACTAGTTGCCTCACTGTATCAGTATCATCGTGTGCAGAATATTTGACTACATTCTGGTTGTATAGTACTCATGCATGGTCATCCATGGGAAAGGACTATTTGTGAAAGATAATGCTTTACCTAAACACCACAGACTATTTAGAGCAGAAGATGTGTGTGCCAATGATTTGATAAAAACCATGCAAAGACTCGCAAACCAATGAGGAATGCTATCATGGTTTTGTGAGTGAATGCATATCACCTCGAGACTAGAATCAGCGAGTGAAAGAGGTGCTAGTTAAAAACATGAAATAGCATCTCGGCAACACCAATATCGTGTTCACATGAGTGGATCAGAGCTATGAGAATTTGTAGACCATTTGTAGTAAAATACAGTTGGAGTTTCTATTGCGATTATTTAATAAACACGACCATACCGCAGACAATTTAGAACGAATAAGCCATGATGATTGAACATTTACAGCAAAAAGAATACAATGTTTTGAGGCTTGCATAGTAGTCCCAAAATTAGGAAGAAACATGTGAATATCACACATTGCTCCTGTTCGATAGGATTGACCACACCCTATAATTTGAACCTTCTGGGGAACACATTGGAGATCAATGAGACCTATGATTTGAAACCCATTTTGGGAAACATCTCATGACGATGTTAGTCACCCTTACTAAAACCCAAGTGGATGTATTCAAGGCTGGCCACGGAGAGCGCACCGATGCCTCCGGATACCAGCGACGCTTTCCAGTCTTGGGGCGCGCGCTCTGCTCGGGTGCGAAACCCATTCCATGACGCTCCCCTGCCCATATCACCAAATGAAAATGAGAAATCTAATCATCCCTGGGGACATCCCGCCAAGCTATTACGTACCGGATCAGATTCACGGTTACCGCACTGGACGCCTCGCGGCTGGACCCCATCATCCGCCCCTCCGGAGTCGAGGGAGATCGCTGAGGAAATCCCGGACTTCCCTTCCGAATGGCGTTCAGCCCATCTCTTAGGACCGACTGACCATGTTCAACTGCTGGTTTCACTATGAACCCTTCTCCACTTCGGGCCTTCAACTCTCGTTAAATATTTGCTTAGCTACCACCAAGATCTGCCACACGCGGCGGCGCCGCCCGCCGCCTCATACATGTGAAAATTTTCCTCTGTTTTATCCTTGTTTATCTGTGTAAAAAACCTTTACCCCACTCCTGGAATGTAACTCCTCGAACTTCCAGCTGACTCACGAATAGCTTTTTAGGATTAGAGATGTGTGAGTGCCGAAAATAAAGAACATG
>NW_019951806.1:0-4990 GCF_002910315.2 Salvelinus sp. IW2-2015 | reverse complement strand
GATAGTCAGGTACTGCTCCTTATGTAACTAGGAGCACAGTGCAGCAGATAGTCAGGTACTGCTCCTTATGTAACTAGGAGCACGGTGCAGCAGATAGTCAGGTACTGCTATCACCCAAGAACAAAAGGGAAGAAGCCCATTGTAGCATTGCAGTACTGTATGTCCCAACAGATAACCAGTGACGGAAATAATCATCTCCCCTTTCCACTATTATCAAATATCTGACAGCCACGCCCATATTGCCAAGGTGACCTTTTAATACTGCACCTTCCAAATACCATCATTCAGAATCAATACACTTTCTCTACAACAGGGCTAATGCACTCTAGTTCATAAAGTAGCCACTCAATCACTGTCTCTCTCATTGTAGAGACAGTGGCTAGTTTACTGTGTTTGAAAAGTGTTTGCACAACATCCTACAGAGCACTAAATGTGATACAACTCTAGTAAAATGTATTGTAGTTTTCATTCACACACTGAATTGTCTTTGAAGTGCTACAATACACAGCACACAAGACATAACTCTCCATGGACCTACAGTTCCAGTCAAAAGTTTGGACACACCTACTCATTTTTTCTTTATTTMTACTATTTTCTACATTGTAGAATAATAGTGAAGACATCAAAACTATGAAATAACACATGGAATCAAGTAGTAACCAAAAACGTTTAATAGATTTTAGATTCTTCAAAGTAGCCACCCTTTGCACACTCTTGGCATTCTCTCAACCAGCTTCACCTGGAATACTTTTCCAACAGTCTTGAGGGAGTTTCCACATATGCTGAGCACTTGTTGGCTGCTTTTCCTTCACTCTGCGGTCCAACTCATCCCAAACCATCTCAATCGGGTTGAGGTCGGGTGATTGTGGAGGCCAGGTCATCTGATGCAGAACTCCATCACTCTCCTTCTTGGTCAAATAGCGCTTACACAGCCTGGAGGTGTGTTGGGTCATTGTCCTGTTGAAAAACAAATGATAGTCCCACTAAGCGCAAACCAGATGGGATGGCGTATTGCTGCAGAATGCTGTGGTAGCCATGCTGGTTAAGTGTGCCTTAAATTCTAAATAAATCACTGACATTGTCACCAGCGGTGGGAACCACACATGTAGAGATCATCCGTTCCCCTACTCTGCGTCTCACAAAGACACAGCAGTTGGAACCAAAAATCTCAAATTTGGACTCTTCAGCACAAAGGATAGATTTCCACCGGTCTAATGTCCATTGCTCGTGTTTCTTGGCCCAAGCAAAGCTCTTCTTATTGGTGTCCTTGTAGTGGTTTCTTTGCAGCAYTTCAACCACGAAGGCCTGATTCAAGCAGTCTCTTCTGAACAGTTGATGTTGAGATGTGTCTGTTACTTGAACTCTGAAGCATTTTTTTGGGATGCAATTTCTGAGGCTGGTAACTCTAATGAGTTAACTCAGAGGTAACTCTAGGTCTTCTTTTCATGTGGCGGTCCTCATGAGAGACAGTTTCATCATAGCGCTTGGTGGTTTTTGCGACTGCACTTGAAGAAACTTTTGAAGTTCTTGAAATGTTCCGTATTGACTGACCTTCATGTCTTAAAGTAATGATGGACTGTCATTTCTCTTTGCTTATTTGAGCTGTTCTTGCCATAATATGGACCTGGTCTTTTACCAAATAGGGCTATCTTCTGTATACCACCCCTACATGCCACAACACAACTGATTGGCTCAGATGCATTAAGAAGGAAAGCAATTCCACAAATTAACTTTTAACAAGGCACACCTGTTAATTGAAACGCATTCCAGGTGATTACCTCATGACGCTGGTTGAGAGATTGCCAAGAGTGTACAAAGCTGTCATTAAGGCAACGGGTGGCTACTTTGAAGAATATAAAATATATTTTGATTTGTTTAACACTTTTTTGGTTACTACATGATTCCATATGTGTTACTTCATAGTTTTGATGTCTTCACTATTATTGTACAATGTAGAAAATAGTAAAAATAATGAAAACCCTGGAATGAGTAAGTGTGTCCAAACTTTTGACTGGTACTYTATATAGGGGAACACTATAACTTGATAAAAACCAGTGTGACGGATGTCAATGTGCAATATTTTTATGATGGGCCTTATTCTATCATAGCACTCATATAATTGTCTGGTTTTTGAGAATGACGAGATAGTAATTGTTCTGGAAAGTGGATTTATATTGGGGGAGGAGCAAGATCTAATCTGTCAAACTGTCAATATTCAATCTCATATTTTGATTTGGGCATAGATTTAACTCTTTTTTTATGAAGAGTTAAAAGACTGTGGGGGGCAGGTCTGCTTTGTTTTTGTATGAAAGGTACAGGCACATAGGGCACAAACCACACATTATTGCCTCCCAGCCAAACGAATGAGTAATTATCTAAAGCAAAGAGGATGACATCTCTGATTATTGGTGTTGTGCCATTTTATAGGCCTTTGGTCAGTCATGACATTACTAAATACTCTTTAGCCTACATAAAATCACAAAATAGAATATTAGAAGCTGTAATTGGAACTGTGAAATGCTCGTGTTCATTTAAAATATAAAAACCTTTCATCTATAACTCACTTATGCTTATTATTTTTATTGAAATAAACAGTATACATTTCTCACATTAAACTTCTCTGGTGGAGGTGTTTGGAATTAAGACTTAAACACAAATTATTCTAGACGTTAATTAAGAGATTGATTCATCAAGATCAAAGAGTAATTTTGACTGAAGATCTTGAAAAATATTACAAGTAATAATTATGTATGAAGAATATGTTTAACAGTTTTAAAAGCCTGCTCTTGTTGGATGTCCCAGATTGGCAAGGTAATACTGTATCATTCTTGGAAATGTCCAAGTACCACATTTGCATAGCAGAAAGACATCCAGGATTCAGACATTCCAGAAAGACATCCAGAATTCAGACATTCCAGAATGACATCTCTATGCTACAGAATGTGTGTGTAATGAACACGATGGGAGACAGAGAGCTGTTTTCAAGCACAGGGCACAGCAGGTGTTTATTGTAAAGGACCACAATAGGAGGCATGTACCTGGGTCCAGGAGCAGGCAGAAGGTCATACACAGGGGTTCCAAAAAGGCAACAGTACAGGTAGGGAAAAGGCTAGTAACGTCGTCCTGGAGATCAGGCAATATGTTGATAACAGGAAATCCAATAGGCTAAAGTACAGGCAGGGAATAGGCAAAAGGCATCATTAGTGAGGCAGGCAAAAACTATCATACACAGGAGGATTCAATTACGGGAAAAACAGAGCTCAGATTAGGAATGTGTCACAAAACAAACAATACCTCACAATGATTGGGTGCAAAGAACTGAACTAAATAGTGTGTGATAATGACATACAGGTGTGTGAACAGGTGATCAGAATTCAGGTGATTGGGATCTGGAGAGAGCTGCATTCAGGGGATCTATGTGTTTGAGAGTGTGAGCTGGAAAGTGAGCTGCGTTCAAGGGATCTACGTGTTTGAGAGTGTGAGTTGGAAGCAGACGTTACAGCTTCACACAATTTAAAAAACATTTTATTTATTGAACTTTTATTTAACTAGGCAAGTTAGAACAAATTCTAATTTACAATGACGGCCAAACCCAGACAACGCTGGGCCAATTGTGCACCCTATGGGACTCCCAATCACAGCCGATTGTGATACAGCCTGGAATCGATCCAGGGTCTGTAGTGACACCTCTAGCACTGAGATGCAGTGCCTTAGACCTCTGCGCCATATCCCATGTCTATATATCAGCCAAACCGTTTTAAGGCAGAACATTAGTGCCTTGTAGCGCTCTAATTGCCTCATGTATGGAAAAGCTCTTTGATTGGTGCTGAGGGCCTGTGGGTGGACTCTGATTGGTGTTAGCAGAGTGTCATGGCAGGAGTCCTCTTCCTGGGTCTAACAGTGTACCATACGTCTGCCTTATTTCAGACTCCCTGGGAAGATCTCAGTTGCATACTCCTGGCTGTTGGAGGGAGTAGCAGGGAGGAAACGGGGAAGATCACAATTGCATACTCCTCGTGTCCTCTCTCCTCCTCTCCTCAAAACTCATTGGATGAAAAAGCCAGAGGTCCCTGACCTTCTACTCCAATGGGTTTTGAGAAGGAGACAAGGAGAGAGGACATGAGGAGTATGCAATTGTGATCTTCCCCGTTTCCTCCCTGCTACTCCCCCCAACAGCCAGCTAGCAGGAAATGACTAGAGGCAAGGCCAAATGTGTCAGCATTTGTAAGTTATTCTGCTCCCTCTTGCTCAATGGGAGTTCTCAGGAAGACTTCCCTAAACAAGCGGCTATGCAGACATTCGACATCGGGAGCAGAAGCCACCTCTTACTGTAGCTACAGTAGCCAGAGGCAATATAGAGGGTCGGAAGCTAGAGAGAGATTTACATCAGAAGGGATGTGTTGCACATTTGCTGGATGGCAGGCAGCACATTAAAAATGAATTATACATTAATTGGGGTCTTCCTACAATGATATTTCTCCCTCTTTTCAGATAGAACTGAATTTAAGTGCGTGTGAGGCGCATTACTATCTTGGATTCTTTGCTATTCCTAGAGCTAGCTTTCCCTGACTGGAAAATAACCCCTCTCTGTCCAGTACATTACTAACTCCCATCTTTGAATTCACTTAAAATAATTTTTATCAATATAGCACACTATTATGAGAATGGTGGAAATTGCCCATTCAGTAGTTACCCTTGCCAGAGAGAGAGAAAGAAGAGGGGAGGGAAAGACAGCGGGAATGGAAGGTTAAGATGGGGACAGGAGGGTGGGGAATGGGGGAGAGAGAGGAGAGAGGGCGGGAGGAATAAGAGGATGGGATAGCGAGGAATGGGAGGGAAGTGTGGAGGAGGTGACGAAGAGATGTAAAAGCATCTGATACCTTCAGTGTTCTCCCTGTCTCCCGGCAACAGTGCCACCAAGCTCATTACACTTCCAAATGCTGCTGCTGCTGTATCCTCTTCCCCCTGGGCCTCCCCGTGACAGGCTGTC
>NW_019951805.1:0-4992 GCF_002910315.2 Salvelinus sp. IW2-2015 | reverse complement strand
GGCAGGATGTTCCCAGCCTTCAGGTCTCTGTGGATCACCCTTGTTGTCGTGGAGGTAGAGGAGGGCCTGGAGGGTCTGCTTACACACCACCCGGATCGTGGGCTCCGTTAGGGGCTCTCTAGCTCTGAGGGACCGGGCCACAAACACACACTAGCATTCCTCCTCACACTGGTGTCACCACACAGTCCACACACACACACACACACCCTCAGTAATAGGACTGAGCTGGCTACATGTATCAATGAAGAAGTTCATACTTGATATCTTATTCAATGTAGTATGAGGGTGGTCCTACATCGTGTTGGTGCTAATCACGTTTGTGGTTAAAAATCCTGTTAACTGTTATATACTGTTATATCATCACATTCAGTCCCATAATATTGTTAAATTACATTACCAATGATTTTACAGTCATCTGCTTATCATATTCTTTAGAAGTAGGATGTAGGAAGGCTGACTCACCCAGCATGACGGCATCCACCGCTCCACCTCACAGAACTCTATCGGATCTACAAAATAAGAGAAGAAGTTACAGTAGATCCAGTACAGTGATTAAGAAAAACTAACAGCATTTCATCTAATAAGGTGTAAAATACCTTAACAGCTAAATACCATAGTAACAGGTAAAACACCATACATTTAAACATGTGGTTCTTGTCAATGGATCCTGTCTGGACCCAGGTAGCTTTACAATCAATGCAAAGGGTCTTAAAGGGTCTCAACAATGATATCAAGACGCAACACCTATCCATCACGTAGGCCTAAGTTGTTACACTATGACCAGCAAACCTTCTCCCCTCATAACTTAAAAGCCCCCCCCCCCTCCCTTTGTCACCTGCTTCTATCACAATACAACACTTAAAAGTCTCTGTGGCCCGTATTCTCAGAGTGTGTCCGGAGTAGGAGTTCTAATCTAGGATCAGTTTTCCCTTTTAGATCAATGACTGAATATGATATATGGACATTAAGAGGACCTGATCCTAGATCAGAACTCCTACTGAGTTTTGTGTATACAGGCCCTGCTGTGTAAAACAATTTGAAAGTGAGTTGAACAGTGAACCTCCTCCTGCGGCTCAGTGTATGAAACTGTGAGCCTTAATAGTTCAAGGAGTCTCAATATGCTGCTTGCGCCGCTGAGGTAAGAGGATGCCGGAGGGCTATTCTGTTGCTTTGCTCGTAGGCTTCTCAGAGTACACACATGCAGCCTAGCTAGCGTAGCTAGCCAGAACATAGCCCTTTCCCCAAATAGGATTAGGAGTTTCCATGCACGCCTCAGTAGGAGGCTACTTGTCGTAGCAGCAATGAGGCTGGTATTTGGAGAAAAACACACCTAGCCATTCAGTGTGAGGGGGTAGTATCGTTAGACTAGCATAGTCTGATTACGTAATAGACTTTGGACTGTATCAGGGATATAACCTAGCTAGCATGCTGCTAACACTACGGATACAACAGAGAAAACAATTAGCTAACAAAACGAAATAACAAGCTAAAGTGATCCACGGCCCTACTGTGCTCGAAACGAGAAATTGTAGTTATTAGGGCTGAGTAGAATAGAGAAATGCTACTGACAGTGAAACAATGTAAGACATATTTGGTGGAGAGTCACAGAGAAGAGGCAGACAAAAACACATCTCAATGTAACACAGTCAATGAGAAATTTTAGGTACTCACTATTCTCCTTTTTGGCTAGTATTTAGAGAGAAGTTGGACTGTTCACCTTTGAGGTTTATAGTCAAACATAATTATTGCAACAACGACCCGTGTAACTTTTAAGAAGAGGGGGTAGATCATCTTATATATTGCAGATAGATTGTGGCTTCCATCAACAGTAATTTCCATCCCCCAAATTTTTTTTGTAATATTATATATTATATACACACACACTTGAAGTCGGAAGTTTACATACACCTTAGCCAAATACATTTAAACTCCGTTTCTCACAATTCCTGACATTTAATCAAGTTAAAAGTCCCTGTTTTAGGTCAGTTAATATCACCCTTTATTTGAAGAATGTGAAATGTCAGAATAATAGTAGAGGAGAATTATTTTATTTCAGCTTTTATTTCTTATTCAATGCCACATCCCAGTGGGTCAGAAGTTTACATACACTCAATTAGTATTTGGTAGCATTGCCTTTAAATTGTTTAACTTGGGTCAAACGTTTCGGGTAGCCTTCCACAASCTTCCCACAATAAGTTGGGTGAATTTTGGGCCATTCCTCCTGACAGAGCTGGTATAACTGAGTCAGGTTTGTAGGCCTCTGTGTTCGCACACCCTTTTTCAGTTCTGCCCACAAATTTTCTATAGGATTGAGGTCAAGGCTTTGTGATGGCCACTCCAATACCTTGACTTTGTTGTCCTTAAGCCATTTTGCCACAACTTTGGAAGTATGCTTGGCGTCATTGTCCATTTGAAAGACCCATTTGCGACCCAGCTTTAACTTCCTGACTGATGTCTTGAGATGTTGCTTCAATACATCCACATAATTTTCCTTGCACATGTCATCTATTTTGTGAAGTGCACCAGTCCCTCCTGCAGCAAAGCACCCCCACAACATGATGCTGCCACCCCCGTGCTTCACGGTTGGGATGGTGTTCTTCGGCTTGCAAGCCTGCCTCTTTTTCCTCCTAACATAACAATGGTCATTATGGCCAAACGGTTCTATTTTTGTTTCATCAGACCAGAGGACATTTCTACAAAAAGTACGATCTTTGTCCCCATGTGAAGTAGCAAACCGTAGTCTGGCTTTTTTTATGACGGTTTTGGAGCAGTGGCTTCTTACTTGCTGAGCGGCCTTTCAGGTTATGTCAATATAGGACTCGTTTTACTGTGGATATAGATACTTCTGTATCCAGAACCCGTCTCTTTCCTGAACGGTATGACAGCTGCGTGGTCCCATGGTGTTTATACTTGCGTACTATTGTTTGTACAGATGAACGCGGTACCTTCAGGTGTTTGGAAATTGCTCCCAAGGATGAACCAGACTTGGAGGTCTACAATATGTTTTTCTGAGGTATTGGCTGATTTCTTTTGATTTTCCCATGATGTCAAGCAAAGAGGCACTGAGTTTGAAGGTAGGCCTTGAAATACATCCACAGGTACACCTCCAATTGACTCAAATGATGTCAATTGGTCTATCAGAAGCTTCTAAAGCCATGACATCATTTTCTGGAATTTTCCAAGCTGTTTAAAAGGCACAGTCAACTTAGTGTATGTAAACTTCTGACCTGCTAGAATTGTGATACAGTGAATTATAAGTGATGCACAAAATAGATGTCCTAACCCACTTGCCAAAACTATAGTTTGTTAACAAGAAATTTGTAGAGTTGTTGAAAAACGAGTTTTAATGACTCCAACCTAAGTGTATGTAAACTTCCGAGTTCAACTGTATGCATTTATGTATATAACAACAACAAAAATCCCTTATTATGTTCCCCTAACCCTTCCATCCCTCCCCCAATTGGAGTAAACTAATGGACAACAACTCTTAGGCTTCTACTTCCAGCTTATACATACTATATACATTTTACGGACACAGTATATTTTAAAATATTATCTTTTTGTTTGTTTTTAGTCCCATCCTTCAGCTCCACTCAACCCCTCCCATCTATCTCTGAACACCATCCAGTTGATTTCTATTTGCCATATATTTTTTGAACTGTGCTGTGATGTTTTACAAAAAAAGAAACAATTCTTAGTTTAGCCTTATTACAATCATATCAAACATAAAATTCAACAAAAACCTTTCTTTCTACCCAACAAAACTCTTGTAAAAAAAAAAAAAAAAAGCAGTATCTCCGCCTAGCCTTGAAGCAGTCTTGTCATTCATACAGCCCTTGTAGTGTTGTTTCACTGGTAGCGGGGCTGTTTTTTAGTCCAGCTGCATGTACAATAGTGTTACAATAGGCCAAACAGTGGGTCTTTAGTGGCAGGCGGGTAGAGAGGAACTACAAGGCTGTCACCATGACTTCCTTCTCCCAGCACACACACAGCCCTCTGAGGAGCCATTCATGTGATGTAGAGAGAGACGGAGGACACAGCTCTGAGATAGCAGCTGCGTGGCTAAGATCCTAACCAAAGGTTAAAGGTCAGGTAAATTGTGGTTTGTGTGACAAAGATATGCAACATATGAAAAGAATAGGCATATGATCTGACCCATGATTAAGCCTAACAGTCGAAGGTCAAGTACATTGTGGTTAGGATAGGAAACTAGAATGGCTGAGGCTGCGGATTCGTAGGTAACGGCCCCGTCCCTTTCCCAGAGCTGAAGATCTGAATCACGTACTGCGCATGTTTCTATACCTTTACCCAAATAATGTTGTGGTCACCCTCCATTCACATTTCTCACTGTCAATCGTTAATGATCATTCTTTAAGTTTTACCAGTGAAAAGTCCATGAAGCATCTGCATGCCAACCATTTGAGCTCAATCAGTTTCATGGGGATATGCATTTACTGTGCCTTCGGAAAGTATTCAGACCCTTTGACTTTTCCACATTTCGTTACGTTACAGCCTTATTCTAAAATGGATTAAATATATATTTCTCAGAAATCCACACCAATACCCATAATGTAAAGCGAAAGTATACATAAGTATTCAGACCCTTTGCTATGAGACTCGAAATTGAGCTCAGGTGCATCCTGTTTCCATTGATCATCCTTGAGATTTTCTACAACTTGATTGGAGTCCACCTGTGGTCAATTCAATTGATTGGACATGATTGGAAAGGCACACACCTGTCTATATATGGTCCCACAGTTGACGGGCATGTCAGAGCAGAACCAAGCCATGAGGTAGAAGGAATTGTCCGTAGAGCTCCGAGATAGGATTGTGTAGAGGCACAGATCTGGGGAAGGATACCAAAGCATTTTGCAGCATTAAAGTTCCAAAAACAGTGGCCTCCATCATCATTAAACGAAAGAAGTTTGGAACCACCAAGACTCTTCCTAGAGTGGCCGCCCGGCCAAATTGAGCAATCGGGGAGAAGGACTT
>NW_019951804.1:0-4993 GCF_002910315.2 Salvelinus sp. IW2-2015 | reverse complement strand
CCCTGGAGGTCAGGGCTCCCTGGAGGTCAGGGCCCCCTGGAGGTTAGGGCCCCCTGGAGGTCAGGGCCCCCTGGAGGTCAGGGCCCCTGGAGGTCAGGGCCCTCTGGAGGTCAGGGCCCTCTGGAGTTCAGGGCCCCCTGGAGGTCAGGGCTTCCTGGAGGTCAGGGCCCCTGGAGGTCAGGGCCCCTGGAGATCAGGGCCCCTGGGCACTGCTCTACGTGCTCGGTCGGTATTCGGCCATGATTACTACAAGTTTAGATAACTGGTTAGACTAACTTACAACTAGTTAGCTGACAGGGCAAATTGAGGGATTGTCAGTGACTGACATAACAAGAGAAAAACTGTTTGTGCAGAACCACATGGTGAACTGGCACCTTGTGTGTTCTACTATTCTAACTCTCAACATT
Organism: Salvelinus sp. IW2-2015; assembly: GCF_002910315.2. Lineage (NCBI taxonomy): Eukaryota > Metazoa > Chordata > Actinopteri > Salmoniformes > Salmonidae > Salvelinus > Salvelinus sp. IW2-2015. Next base: position 4,586 of record NW_019951804.1, on the reverse strand, counting down.
ACTGTCAGTTGAGACCCAGACTGAGTTCCTAGAGTACTGAGGTCGCTTTATTTGTTGGTAGGGGGCCCCTTAGCGTCCGGGGGCCCTAAGGGACCGCTTATGGCGCTTATGCCTGGAGCCAGGCCTGAACCAAGGGACACGGGTGAAGGGTAGGGAGTGACTTGGCACCAGCTAGAATCTCCTTGAATTGTGACATGGAGAGATGTTACTGGGTTAATTTGTCAGTAGCGGGAGAGTAGAAAGCTAAGTTCTCTCCAAAGACAGAACGAGGAGAACACAGCTGCCTGGATATCTGTGCTGTTTCAATGTATCTTTAAATTGTTCCTGTAACCTCTGACCTCTAACCCCTTAAACTCGGACCTCCAGGATGCGTGTGGCCAGTGCATTAGGGCTGTTCCTATTGGCCCTGGTGAAGTTTACCTCTGATCTCTAACCCCTGATCTCTTACCTCTAACCCCTGACCTCCAGTATGCGTGTGGCCTGTAATATCTGACCTCTAACCCCTGACCTCCAGGATGTGTGTGGCCTGTAATATCTGACCTCTAACCCCTGACCTCCAGGATGCGTGTGGCCTGTGATATCTGACCTCTAATCCCTGACCTCCAGGATGTGTGTGGCCTGTAATATCTGACCTCTAACCCCTGGCCTCCAGAATGCGTGTAGCCTGTCTGTTAGTGCTGTTCCTATTGACCCTGGTGCAGCTGGGAGGCTGTCTGCTGCTAGGAGCCTTCAACATCAAGACATTCGGAGACAAGAAGTCCTCCAACTCAACCCTCATGGACATCATCACTCAGGTAGAGCTTTATCTCATAACATCATAATGTAACGCTTTATCTCATAACATCACTGTCACGATCGTCTTGATAAGAGAGAGAGGACCAAGGCGCAGCGCGTGAAAAATACATCTTCTTTTAATGAAGGAAAAAAAAAAACACTTACAAAATGAACAAAACAACCGATCGTGAAGCTAAGATGAACTAGTGCACACATGCAACATAGAACATAGACATAGACAATTACCCACATTAACCTAGTGCCTATGGCTGCCTTAAATATGGCTCCCAATCAGAGACAATTAATGACATCTGTCTCTGATTGAGAACCATTCAGGCAACCATAGACACAGCTAGACACCTATACTAAACACAAACCCATCTACTCTATTTAACCCCCTAAACCATACAACCACCCTAGACACTACAAAAACACATACATTCCCCATGTCACACCCTGACCTAACTAAAATAATAAAGAAAACAAAGAATACTAAGGCCAGGGTGTGACAATCACAATGTAACGCTTTATCTCATAACTTTACAATGTAACACTTTATCTCATAACATCACAATGTAACACTTTATCTCATAACATCAGAATGTAACACTTTATCTCATAACATCATAATGTAACGTTTTATCTCATAACATCTTGCGACTAAAAGTGTTTGTAGATTCTCCATTTGAAAGTATTTCTTAGTTCAAGACCAGGCTGTGTCCGGGATCCTTCGTTGTTATTCATTTATATTATATGATTTTTGTTATGTATTAGATAGTGCACCGTTATGATATCGTGTTGATCCAGGAAGTGAGAGACACTGACCTATCAGCAACCAACAAACTGATGCAGCACGTCAACAAGTAAGACCAATCACAGCCCTGAAACAATATTACATCCACTAACCAATGACAGCCCCTCTGATATAAAGACTTTGTAATGTGTGTTGTCTAATAACTATATAATGATATTGTAATGTGTGTTGTCTATAACTAATATATAATATAATTGGTAATGTGTGTTGTCTAATAATTATAAATGATTAGTAATGTGTGTTGTCTAATAACAATATAGATGATAATTGTAATGTGTGTTGGTTTAATAACTTATAATGAATTGTAATGTGTTTGTTTTCATAACTATATTAATGATATTGTAATGTGTGTTTTGTTTGTTGTTCAGAGGCTTGTTCCCTATAGGTACTGTCACATTGTCAGTGAGGAACTGGGCCGCAGTACTACAACAGAGAGATACTCTTCCTATAAGTAATTCAAGAGATATCTACTATAATAATAACAGAGAGATCTCGTACTACCTATAAGGTCTATATACAGAGAGATACCTCTAACTATACAGGTAATATAAGAGAGATACTCTACCTATACAGGTAATATTCAGAAGAGATACCTCTACCTGTACAGGTAATATACAGAGAGATACCTCTACCGATACAGGTAATATACAGAGAGATACTCTACTATACAGTATGATACAGAGAGATACCGTCTACCTATACAGTAATATACAGAGAGATACTTACTGTACAGGAATCTACAAGAGAGATACTCTACTCTAACAGGTAATATACAGAGAGATAACCTCTACTGAACGGTAATATACAGAGAGATACTCTACCTGTACAGGTAATATAGAACTACAAACGTAACAGAGAGAACTTCTACCTGTAAGGTAATATACAGAGAGATACCTCTACCTGTACAGGTAATACTACAGAGAGATACCTCTACCGTATCACAGTAATATACAGAGAGATACCTAGTCTGTACAGGTAATATACAGAGAGATACCTCTAGCCTGATACAGTAATATACCAGAAGATACCTCTACCTGTACAGTAATATACAGGAGAGATACCTTAGCTAACAGGTAAATACAGAGAAATACTCTACGTAGTAAGTATACAGAGAGATACTCTACTGTACAGTAATATACAGAGAGATACCTCACCTACAACGGTAATATACAAGAGATACCTCTCTTACAGGTAATATACAGAGAGATACTCTACTACTACGTCATATACAGAGAGAACCTCTGACCTGTACAGGAATATATCAGAGAGATAACCTACCTGTACGGTACATATAAGAGGAGATCTTGTCTGTTCTGCTCTGTTCTGCTCGTACTGTTGCCGTTTCTTGTGCTGCACTAAACACTGGGAACCCGTCTCCTAAAGGTGTGGTTTGTCCTGCTATAATTGATAGATGAGGAGACTGTCTCTGTGGCTAAGAACTACACGTACGATGACGGCTGTGAGCCCTGCGGTACAGTTACCTTCATCAAGAGAACCTTCATTGTCATGTTCTCTCTCACCTACACAGGTAGAAAGGGGGGGGGGGGGGGGGGTGATGGGGAGAGGTGGGAGGGGAGGGAGGATGATGGGGAGAGAGTGGGAGAGAGAAGGGAGGGGGAGATGAGTGAGATTGTGTGAGAGAGTCAGGAAGTTTTTCAAAGATATTCTAGACTTTCAAGAAGCAAAGTGTCATGAAGATTTGCCATCATACAGCTGCACCATCGAGAGCATCCTGACGGTTGATCACCCCTGGTATGGCAACTGTTCGGCATCCGTCGTAAGGCGCTACAGAGGGTAGTGCGTAGGCCCAGTAAATCACTGGGCCAATGCTTCCTGCCATCCAGGACCTATATATAGCCAGTGTCAGGAAGCCAAAAATTTGTCAAAGACTCTCGTCACCCAAGTATAGACTGTTGTTCTCTGCTAACGGCAGAACGTACCGGAGCGCCAAGTCTAGGTCCAAAAGGCTCCTTAACAGCTTCTATCCAAGCCATAAGACGCAATTAATCAAATGGCACACGGACTTATTTACATAGGGTTTTTTTAGGTGCCTTTTGGCAAACTCCAAGTGGGCTGTCATGTGCTTTTTACTGAGGAGTGGCTTTCATCCGGCTACTCTAACATAAAGGCCTGATTGGTGGAGTGCTGTCAGTGTCAGGTTGTTGGTCACCTCGCTGACCAAGGTTTCTCCCGAATGCTCGGCTTGGCCGGGTGGCCAGTCTCAGGAAGTGTTTTGGTGATCCAACTTCTCAATTGAATGATGGAGGGCACTGTGTTCTTGGGACCTTAATGCTGCAGAAATGTTTTGGTACCTTCTCTTAGATCTGTGCCTTGACACAATCCTGTCTAGAGAGCTCTAGGACAATTCCTTCTACCTCATGGCTTGGTTTTTGCTCTGACATGCACTGTCAACTGTGGGACCTTATATAGACAGGTGTGTGTTTTCCAAATCTTCCAATCAATTGAATTACCACAGGTGGACTCCAATCAAGTTGTAGAAACATCTCAAGGATGAATCAATGGAAACAGGATGCACTGAGCTTCAATTTCAGGTCTCATAGAAAGGATCTGAATACTTATGTAAATACGTTTTTTTTGGTCAATTTATTTTTAAAGGTATGGAAAAATTATACAAACCTTTTTTGCTTAGTCAGTATGGGGTGCTGTGTGTAGATGATGATGATTTCAAAAAAATTTTTAATTTTTAGAATAAGGCTGTAACGTAACAAAATGGTGGAAAAGTCAAGGGGTTCTGAATACTTTCCAAAGCACTGATGTTACAAATTAAAATTTTATTATATGTTAGAATTTGCAAAGTACAATATGTTGCTCATTTCCAAAACGTACAATATGTTAGAAATCTGCAAATAAGTGGGGTTATAGGTTTAGGGAAGGTTTACTAGTTATGTAGTCTAGTCAGCTCTCTCTGGTGCTCGTGTCACCCGCATTTTATTCATTATTCGGCAACATCCATCCCACATCGTTAGCACATGCAACT
>NW_019951803.1:0-4997 GCF_002910315.2 Salvelinus sp. IW2-2015 | reverse complement strand
ATAGACTCCCAGGACCAATGGGATTGTGAGACTCCCAGGACCAATGGGATTGTGAGACTCCCAGGACCAATGGGATTGTGAGACTCCCAGGACCAATGGGATTGTGAGACTCCCAAGACCAATGGGATGGTGAGTACATATTCCCAGGACCAATGGGATGGTAAGTATAGACTCCCAGGACCAATGGGATGGTGAGTATCCTATAGACTCCCAGGACCAATGGGATGGTGAGTATAGACTGCCAGGACCTGTTGGAGTAGGCCTACTGCTGGTCAGGATGGTAAGTTAAGGCACCATGACGACCAGCTGCGGTTGGAGAGATTTGATGTTCGCTGTCCTCAGTTGTCCAACAGAACTGTATGGTATCGGGAGAGAGCATTCAAATATTGTGTGAGATGTATTGTAATTGCATTCCATTGTCTGGACGTATCCAGACCTTACAGAGGAACCATCACAGCACGGGCCCCAACTGACTAGACCAGACCAGAGCTGACCAGACCAGACCAGAACTGAAGGTCAGTTAACAAATCCCTTCATAATGACTTTGAGATAAAGGATAAGATCTTTTTGACAAGTTTACTCGGAAGTTCCCCGTAAAGTCAATATTTGTGTTTCCTATCTGGCCTCATAACCTTGGTGTGTGTTGATGGTACAGGCTACTGCACTGGTAGAATTAGTATTCTGAGCCTGTTGTTGAATCCTCAGACTTGGGACACGGGACCAGGGAGAAGCAGCAGGGATGGAGCTTATCAAATGAACCATGTAGCAGAGCCGGTGAGAAGCCAGTCATCCCTGATATACAGGTAAGAGGTCCAATCACCTTCACACACACACACACACATATAGAAAGAGAAGTCAAATGGCACTCCAGGACACTTATTATATATTTCTCACCATCTCTGTTTGCCGATTGCAGGGAACTGAGGCAGTCCGACAGACGTACCTGCAGTCAAGAGGCCAATCCAAGTGGAGACGACGACAAAGTTAAACAAACAGCTCCATCCCTGACCACCTTTTTTTTTTTTTACATAATGAATAAATGCCATCAAAATGATTGAATTCAAACTGTGAAATGGTAGTGGGTTCTCATTTCTTTTAATCTACTAATATGTTGACTATATCTCTTCTCACTGTCTGTATATCCTCCATGAATAAAGCCTATTTGGCCTACGGACTGTTCAAACTTCGCATTATAAATATGAATTAGTCAGTTAGTAGCTAGACAAAGACTGCCTGCAAGTCATTTTCATAATCTGGAGTATTAATAGACCGGGTAAATTCATGACCGGAGAGAGAGAGAGAGACATGGAGAGGTAAATATGCAGGGATGATGAAACAGGGTAGACTGTTTTCAATTAGCCGAACAGAAATTACATTCAATGATTTTAATTAGTCTCCTCTCTGAGACACCGAGCACAATAGTGGTTTGACAGGTTACAATATAATAACCTACAGAGAGATGATAGGAAAGTATTAGTGCAGCTTGATGTCAGTAACTTAGACATATGGAAGCAATAACCCGTTTCTATCGGAATGTATTTCATTTTCTTCCAAGTTGTATTATATCTCACTTCACACTGATGTGAGTTTGCACAGACGTATTTGTGCCTGCGAGATATATTGGGTTGTATGTGGGAGGTTAACTTGAGTGTGCCGGTCTGTCCTCTATAGGCGTAGATGAGGGGTTTTGGCACCATCGAATGAAATGATGACAGGCTGAGTGTAGTGCTCTCTGTCTGTCTCTGTCTCTGTCTGACCCTCTATCTTTCTCATCACTTCTCCATCCGTTTTCCATCATTCAAACGACAACCCAACATTCCAGCCAGAGAGCGAGCGATGAGGGAGGGATGAAGGCAGATGACCCGTGGGACGGTGACCCTTGACCTTCACTTATAACCTCTCTCTCTCTCTCTGTTAATTTCCTCTTCCCTGACCACACACAAAAGCAGTACCTCACCTCTCAATAAATGTTTCCTTTATATAATGTGCAGCTTTTTTCCAAAGCACAATCCACATTACTACTAAAAAGCGAGCTTACCATCATTTGATTAAAGTGTAGTTTAGTTTTACAAATGTTTAAAGGTAGACAGCGCTAGGACGTAGCTGCAGAAAGGAAACAGCACAGGGGGTCAATTTCCACGACAACTAAGAGCATTTGAAGCAAGTTGATTGACAAAGTCATGAACAATTGGAAGAACTGAAGGAACCACATTTGGGCTATGATAAAATATGCCTCTTGGGTCAAAATGATCGCTTGAGGGTTAAGTCTCAAAACAGGTTCCATTGCACCCTTCCTTCAGTTCCTTGTGTGTCTATATACCATTATGTCATGGCAGCCTTCTTTATGCTGAGACTAGTTGTTCCACTGGGTTCAGGGTCATGGTAATTCAGGGGTCAGACCTGAGGTGGTGCTAGTAACTAGTCCTGGGGTAAAGCCAGGGTTAAAGTGATCTGTCTTGATTGTGTTGGACTAACGGCATGGCCCCTGGCCAATGCCACTAACAAAACCCAGGCTAAGACATTTACCAAGACAGACAGGCCCACAATTAACCTTTCAAATCTTCCCAGTTCACCTGTATAATCATAGCCATTATAGCTAGCTGTATCTTAGGGCATCATTCAAGGAGACGGGAACACAATCACATCTGAAGTTTAAAAACAACTGTTTATACCATGTTTACTCTGTCAACGTTGACATTGGTGGGCTGTAAATATGTTCCTGCCATTTTCATTCTAAAACTCTTTCGACAACAAGCCAAAGCATAAATTCTATGCCCATACAATATGTTCAAACATTTCCAAATATGCAGTTTTGCGTGTATTTCGGCAGTAAGCAACATGATGGTTATAACACATAGATTCAACAAGATCAAGCGTTAACCGGCGATAGCTGACACCGGCATAGGTGATGTTTTGGCGTTGTCGGTGGTGTAACTACATTGGAGCTGTCAAATCGGGGCGCAGCTGCTCTTGTGATCATTGTCATGAAGCCACACCTGTCCCGCTCGCATTAGAAATTCAGAACGAGAAAACGGAGCCCATATAGAAATAGTGATGCTCAAACTGAAAATCATTAAACGAGGTAATGAGGATTTCTATCAGCCTAATCGAAGTGTAGATTGCATCTCACGTTCCAGGGTTCAAACTTGTAAACAAGACTGCACAGGATTTCTCTGAAGGTGTGTCCGCGCAGCCAATGGCAATGTCCACCTTAGGTACAATGCCAGGAGCCGCTTGTGGATTTGACAGCTCTAATACATTTTCACCGCAGGCACCGCCAATGGCAATTTGAATGCACGGCGATACCGTGACGAGATCTTGAGGCCCATTGTTCTGCCATTCATCTGTCACCATCACCTCATGTTTCAGTATGATAATGAACAGCCCCATGTCGCAAAGGATCTGTAAGCAATTCCTGGAAGCTGAAAATGTCCCAGTTCTTCCGTGGCCTGCATGCTCACCAGACATGTCACCCATTGAGCATGTTTGGGATGCTCTGGATCAACGTGTACGACAGCATGTTCCAGTTCCCGCCCATATCCAGCAACTTCACACAGCCATTGAAGAGGAGTGGGACAACATTCCACAGGATACAATCGACAGCCTGATCAACTCTACGCAAAGGAGATGTGTTGAGCTGCGTGATGCAAATAATGGAAACACCAGATACGGACTGGTTTTCTGATCCACGCCCTTAGCTTTTCTTTTAGGTATCTGTGACCAACCGCTGCATATCTCTGTTCCCAGTCATGTGAAATCCATAGATTAGGGCCTAATGCATTCATTTCAATTGGCTGATTTCCTTATATGAACTGTAACTGAAAAATCTTTGAAATTGTTCCATGTTGTTCATCCCTGACAGATTCTTTACGCCATTTACTGAATGTTCTGTGAATCTATTTCAGAAGATAACTTTGGGGTTATTATTCGCAAACAGTTGTGACATCACACAACTTCACATTTCCATTTTAGAAAATGTGCCAGTCTATAAAAGTGTGGTTATTAAAAGAGGAAAATGACCCAAGGCCAAGGAGTCTCAGGTTGAAAAAATTATTCATTGTGTCATTTTTCTTTTAGTAAACATTGAAAATGGGTCCCACAGACCCGAACACCACACAAGGGTTAAGTCAGGACTGGCAGCCATTGTGTAACGGTAGTCCTCCTCCTCTTCAACCGAAGAGGAGGAGTAGTGATTGAACCAAGGCGCAGCGGGTTGTGATGACATATTTATTTACAGAAAARACGAAAACACGAACTTGACTATAAACTAACAAAACAACAAAACGGAGTAGACAAACCTGGACATGCGAACTTACATAAAACGCAGAACTCACGAACAGGTACACGACTACAAACAAACGCTACAGTCCCGTGTGGCACGAACATACATACAGACACAGGAGACAACCACCCACAACGAACACTGTGAAACAACCTACCTAAATATGACTCTCAATTAGAGGAACGCCAAACACCTGCCTCTAATTGAGAGCCATACCAGGCAACCCTTAAACCAACATAGAAACAGACAACATAGAATGCCCACCCAAACTCACGTCCTGACCAACTAACACATACAACAAACTAACAGAAATAGGTCAGGAACGTGACACATTGCAAGTGTACACATGAGTGTACCAGTCAAATTGCCAGGGTTAGAGGTGGTAAGTCCCAATGCAACAACAACTGTCTACTCGGACCGCGGAGAGATTTAAATATGAGTATGTGTTATATATGGACATTAAACTAAAACTTAGATTTAACTGAGAGGGCAAATGCCAGTGTACCTGAATCGGTCCTGACTCTATGATGAGGCAAAAGGGGGAATTAGTGACTGGCTACAGCTGCACAAGAAGAACCCTACATACGCTGGCTATTCTTCAACATCTCAGACATCTCGGCGTACAACGCGTTTGTCATCTGGATGGCGTTGAACCCAGATTGGAACAGAGGGAAGCTCCAGAGGAGACGGCTCTTTCTCGAGGAGCTGGGAAAGG
>NW_019951802.1:0-4997 GCF_002910315.2 Salvelinus sp. IW2-2015 | reverse complement strand
AAGATTTAACCTGAGTATCTGGTTTACAGTTGATTTACTGACATAACTGTTTTTGGGATTTGTTATCCAGAGATGCTTGGGTGATAAAGTGGATATCCAGTATCCAGGGACCCCCCCTCTCCCCAACCCTGAATAATGGAACAATCCAAACATCTAATCATGACAGATGTTGCTTATCTAGTGGCTAACGTCATGCCTCAACCACTCAATGGAGATGAACTGTCCATGATCGACCTGTTGCACACACAGACACACACAGGCGCAGACACACACAGGCACACAGACACAGGACAGGATGGACAGTATAGAAGTCATGCTGCTCTTAACTGCTGCCTAACATGATGGACGGACACATGCTGGGTTGTGTGTGTGTGTGCGTGTGCGTGTGTGCAGTGCATATACTTGGGTGTGTGTGTGTCGTATGCATTTATGTTAAATACTTTAATAGTTCCTGGAACTTGTGCACATCCTGATTTATACCGGAAGCTGTATGAGTATCTACATTTACATACTGCTTTACTCATCTCATATGTATATACTGTATTCTATACTACTGTATTTTAGTCAATGCCACTCCGACATTACTCATCCTAATATTTAAATATTTCTACATTCCATTCTTTTACTTTTAGATGTGTGTATTGTTGTGAATTGTTAGATACTAACTTACTGCACTGTTGAAGCTAGAAAGYCAAGCATTTCACTACACCGGCAATAACATCTGCCAAAAATGTCTATGTGACCAATAACATTTGATTTTGATATTAGGTAGCTTGTTGTAGCAAATACTTTAACAAGGTCCCACTTTGTAGATGTTCAACAGATGGTCATACTATCAACAAACTATCTGTTGATAAGCAACTGCTTGTTAAGGTTACAGTTAGGTTTAGAATAAAGATTCAGGTAAGTATTAAGGTTACGGTTAGGTTTAGAATAAAGATTCAGGTAAGTATTAAGGTTAAGGTTAAGGTTAGAGTTAGAGTTAGAGTTAGAGTTAGAGTTAGATTAGGGGCCAGGGTTTAAGCAATTTTTACGCGCAATTCGCCATCTAATATGCTACAATGAGCAAGGCATGCACAGCACAGAACACGTTTTACATGGCAGATCGTCAGGGAAGGAGGACAGAAGAGAAAGAACAGAGAAAGAAGAGTGGTGAGTATGGATGGAGGGGGAGGGAGGAGAGGGAGGAGGGAGGCGAGGGAGGAAGGAAGGAAGGAAGGAAGGAAGGAAAAGGAGGAAGGAAGAGGAAGAAGGAAGGAAGGAAGAAGGAAGGGAAGGAAGGTAAGAAGGAAGGACAGGAAGGAAGGAAGGAAGGAGGGAAGGAAGGAAGGAAGGGAAGGGAAGGAAGAGGAGGAAGGAAGGAAGGAAGAAGGTTAAAGGAAAGTGTACCATCATCCCATCTAATTTTATTTTTACCAACATGGGAATTCCTGGCTTGATTTATGATGAAGGCGACCACTTGATGAGCAACATGGTGTTTATAAAGAGACAACATTCAGACACTGCTTTGTTTAAAGAGAGCAGGTTTAATCCAATTCCAGGACACAGTTTTTGTTTCTATTGGGATTAAAGGCGTACTGTTTGCCTTGGTTTCCCTTCGAGTAGTATAAATGGCTTCCGTTTTGAATTCTTTACCATGAAATCATTTTATTCAGCCCCGTAATGCTACGCTCCATGTGGCATGATATTAATTAAACAGCCTCGAGAAACAGATCCTATCTGTCCTCTTTTCTAAATTGGAGCATTACCAGAGGCTGCTGGAGTTCTAGTTGCCTCTTGAATAGATATGTAATGATGCTGGTACTTCAGTTTGACAGAATAAGCAGAACCAGAGTGAAAAATAGTGAGAGTTGGTATTGAAGTAGGAAGCTTTCCATCACGACAGGCCTCGTGAGGAGTGTTACAACGGCATTCACAATCCTACTACTCTCACAACTTCTCTCGCTCCACTCTCCATTCTCTTCTTCTCTGTCCTCTCTCTCGTAGTAATTTACGTGAAGTTGCAGACTGAAGTGGGCCTTACTTCCTAAAAAAGTGACAGGAAAAACTAGAGATTAAGCAGATATCACACCATCCCTTATAAAAAACAGAAGTTTATTCTACTCTCCCTCCTCCCTAAACCTGGTTGGATTGTCACGTGAGTTGCTAGGCAATAGAACCGAAAAAACTGAAAAAGGCGCCAAGGATCCATCAGCGACATGGATTTTAAGTTCAAATCTATAATCAAAATGAATTATAAACCATGGCCGCTAGAGCTAGCACACCTGGCTGCAGTAGGCTCTGGTGTTGGACAGCATCACAGATTCCTGCTGTAGCCATCCCCAGTGTATACGGTTTAACCTGTAGTGCACACCAAGGGCACATTACATTTTTGGTGCTTTGTTTTAAAGTAAAAACGAAATGTAAAATTGCAGAATAGCTAAAAAGCTATTAGATGAATCCCCATACCGAATGCTAGGTAAATGGCTAACAAACACATGCAAAGATTACTACTAAGCAGACCAGTTCATAAGTCCCAAAAACTCGATAAAACAAGCAAGGATCTTAATTGGACAGTGAGGACTCATCATTTCATTGCCCAGATGGTGAACACTATAAGGTTCTTCAGTGTGTTGACATAGGTATTCAGTATGTGAAGGTTATACTAGTGGTGAACTATAGGTCTTCAGTGTGTGACAGGTTAGTAAAGTGGTGGAACTATAGGCTTCAGTGCTTGTGACAGGTTAGTACAGTGGTGACTATCGGTCTTAGTGTGTGACAGTGGTGAACCTATAGTGACCTTAGAGTGTACAGGTAGTTAAGTGGGTGACCACTATAGGTTTCGTGTGTGACAGTGGTGAACCTGATAGGCTTACAGTGTGTGACCAGGTTTATGACAAGTGCGTGAACCTATAGGCCTTCGTGTGTGACAGGTTAATACGTGTGAACTATCAAGGCTTCGTGTGTGTGACAGTGTTAGTAACAGTGGTGAACCTATAGGCTTCAGTGTGTTGACAGGTTTGCACATTGGAGCAGCTACAAACTGGTTCTGGCATGGAGCAGCCACCAAAATGGTTCTGGTAATTGACAGCTTCTAACTGGATCATGAGGGGTAGCAATCTTGGAGTTCTGCTCACAATGTGCGTTAGAGCCACTGAAAACTGCGTTCTGTCATGGAGCAGTCACATGTTTGGTTTTCTGGAGCAGATTCAACTGGTTCTGGCTTGGGAGCAGCTCACAACTGGCTTCTGGCATGGAGCAGGCTGACAGAAGAGTGACATGCAAGTAGCCGGTGGGTATGAAAAGACGTTCAACTGATGATCATCTACCAGTAATGCTACTCAGGCAACAAGGGTATGCAAACAGTTTTGAAAAAGTTTAGTCCGAAGTGTTGGTTAGTATGAGCACTTTGAGATATCAGCTGATGTACTATATAATAACAATAAATAAATGACATTTGGTTAGTGGCTATTGGTAATCACCGCTGTTAGCATCAGGACGCGTAGTAGACTGGATGGGCTAGGGTTGGAACGATTTGCGACACACCTAAATCACGAAATTAGTGTGAAAAAGTTTAAGCATTGGTGATTTTGAGTGAAAATCTAAATATAATAGGAAAACCTCTTCTTTTTTTTTATAGGAAACAATGGATTTTTACACAGGGTTCCTTTCTTTTTCGCTGGGTGGGCGGTTTGGAACGTTTTGCGGCAACATTAGAGTAATAATCTGCTTTCTCCAGACTCTACAAGGCGGCGATAGGAAAGACAGCAGTACACGACAGCATGGTGTTAAAGGACCAATACCACCTGAATAAGGGGATGGAGTGACAGCAGTCATGATGTTAAATGATGTTTAATGATAGCAGTCCATAAACTTGGACATAATAAGGCGTAGATCCAATTATTAAGAAATCCAAAACACAACCGTTTAGCATTTCAGTCGAAATCATACCTATATTCCCATTGCAAAAACATTTCACGTTTTAGCACACAAAAGTAACATGTGACTATAGTTTAAATTGGAACTGGACAGTGTTTTAACTACTTTGCCAGATATGAAACAGACGACATCATAAATCAGTCAAAAAATTATCATATTCCCCAGTTTATGCTACAAAACACTTCATAAAAGGTTTTAAAAATTAGGTTGTATTTGACTCAGAGTTCCATGACGTACACTAAGACATTGTTGCAGAATTAGTATGGATTGTGAGTTTCATCCATGATTAATATCATTCCCAATACATGCGCTTGGTAGTCAACAAATATTACTTTCAGGTTGTAAATCCCAGTGCTGGTACATTGTTTGCTTGCCTCCATTTCGGGATGCACTGTTTCACTTTCAATGACTCAAATATTCTTTGACAAACACGGGAGACGAATGGTAACTAACGCTGGGAATTGTTCATAAGATCAAACAACAAGGGCAAAATGATCACAAGTCCAGTTCGTAAGGTGCGCTAATGGCTAGGCGTATTCTATTTAGCTCTAAAAACACAGAGACCTAACGTAGCTAAAAGCTTGCTAGGAGGATTGTCATGCCATTGGAGGAGTGGGTGGACTCATTTTTTTCCCTTCATATCGTTCTCGGTGGTCTCACAGAGATGCAGGTGTCATTTGTTTAACTAGCAAGAACATGAACGACTGTTATCAAAGTTAAGCATATCTCTTGCGTTCGCAAATTCACTCGGGCTAATCTACTACTGATTTCAGAGCACCTCTCGTCTGAGGTCCAAGAGTGCAGAACAACTGATGAATTTACGAACGCACAAACACCTGCTGAATTATGACCGTGTCAGTAAACCATGAGCAAAAAAAGACTAGTAAAAAGAATATTCTAATAACATGGTACAGCCTAACCAGTACGAAAGGTCAAGAGTGAGTTTCTCTTCATTGTGTGTCTTGTAAGTCAGCTAGCTAACAAAACTAGCCCTTTACCCAGTTAGCTTGGTCTTTTTCTAGAGCAAGCTGCGAAGGAGCTGCCAATTCCATCATTATCGTTGCATTATCTCTCTCTGT
>NW_019951801.1:0-4998 GCF_002910315.2 Salvelinus sp. IW2-2015 | reverse complement strand
GCGTCGCATCACGTCTAAAGTCCAGAATAAATTTCAATAATATAATTAAAGTATATTCAAAAAACATACTTAGGATGAGATTGTGACATGTATCAAAGAAAATCGAAGCTGGAGGTCATATTCACCTATACGAGTGTTTCCAGGAGCGCAGTCCAGTTCCTACTTCGCGCCAGAAAAAAAATAAAGTGCGCACTTATCACTCAAAGAGGTTCTTTTCAGTCCCTGACAGAGATAATCAAGTCATTTTTTCTCTCACTTCCGCATGACAACCAGGGAAGATGTGTGACGTGTTTGTACAGTCCTAAGTGCCAAGGCTTTTATAGAGAGTATCTTGAAGAGAGACATAGCTTCTTGAAATGTCACTTTTTACAGAAAATGGGCTGTAAAAGAGTTATGTTTCACTTAGAGAAATAATTAAACCTGTTTTAGAACTAGAAGGTGTTTATATCCAAAGGTAATAAAATATGCATATTGAACGAGCAAGAATTGAGTACGAGGCCGTTTGAAATGGCCACCTCTTTCCACTGCTGATACTTACTGCTGATTTTTGAGCCATAAGTTAAAACATTAAACCAGGGCCTGTGGATATATGCAGATTCTAATGGTCAATCCTTTACCTCTGTTTAATATTGTACGATAGCAGAGAATATTACACCAGCAGGCCTTTACACACYGTATTATTCSCTCTCTGCATTTAAACATCTCACTCCTGTCTCTTTGTTTCAGTTAAAGAGCGGWGGAACATTGACTAAACATGACATWTTCTAGTATCCCATTTAAATATCTCACTCCTGTCTCTTTTRWAWWWWWRWATTTTTTATTTAACCTTTATTTAACTAGACAAGTCAGTTAAGAACAAATTATTATTTACAATGACGGCCTACCAAAAGGCAAAAGGCCTCTTGCGGGGACGGGGGATTGAAAAATAAAAATAAAGTAAATAAAATATAGGGCAAAACACACATCACGACAAGAGAGACAACACAACACTACATAAAGAGAGACCTAAGACAACAACATAGCAAGGCAGCGACACATGACAACACAGCATGGTAGCAACACAACATGACAACAACATGGTAGCAGCACAACATGACAACAACATGGTAGCAGCACAACATGGCAGCAGCACAACATGACAACAACATGGTAGCAACACAACATGGTAGCAGCACAAAACATGGTACAAACATTATTGGGCACAGACAACAGCACAAAGGGCAAGAAGGTAGAGACAACAATACATCACACAAAGCAGCCACAACTGTCAGTAAGAGTGTCCATGATTGAATCTTTGAGTGATTGAGTCTTGTTTCAGTTAAAGAGCCGCGGAACATTGACAAAACGTGACATATTCTAGTCTCTCATTTAAACATCTCACTCCTGTCTCTTGTTTCAGTGAAAACGTGCGGATCGACACTCCAGGGTCCATCGGGGACTTTCACCTCTCCCAATTTCCCCATCCAGTACGAGAGTAATTCCCACTGTGTGTGGATTATCACTGCTAGTAACCCCAATAAGGTACGGTTTATATGCGTAAGCCTTTACCTGTCAGCTCTCTCCTAGTCTCTCCTAGTCTCTCCTATGCTCTCCTASTCTCTCCTAGTCTCTCCTATGCTCTCCTAGCCTCTCCTAGTCTCTGCTATGCTCTCCTAGTCTATCCTAGTCTCTCCCAGTCTCTCCTATGCTCTCCTAGTCTCTCCTAGTATCTCCTATGCTCTCCTAA
Organism: Salvelinus sp. IW2-2015; assembly: GCF_002910315.2. Classification (NCBI taxonomy): domain Eukaryota; kingdom Metazoa; phylum Chordata; class Actinopteri; order Salmoniformes; family Salmonidae; genus Salvelinus; species Salvelinus sp. IW2-2015. The sequence goes on along the minus strand of NW_019951801.1, from coordinate 3,272 downwards.
GTCTATCCTAGTCTCTTCCAGTCTCTCCTAGTCTCTCTTATGCTCTCCTAGTCTCTCTTATGCTCTCCTAGTCCTCTCCTAGTATCCTCCTATTGCTCTCCTAGTCTCTCCCAGTCTCTCCTAGTCTCTCTTATGCTCTCCTAGTCTCTCTCTTATGCTCTCCTAGTCTATCCTAGTCTCTCCCAGTCTCTGCTATGCTCTCCTAGTCTCCCCCATGCTCTCCCATGCTCTCCCAGTCTCTCCTAGTCTATCCCAGTCTCTCCTAGTCTCTCCTAGTCTCTCCAATCTCTCGTTGACATTGAAGTCATTATCTATGCTTCACAGTACCATGTGTTAGCTAACGTTACCTAACGTCATTAGGATAATTATGCACTGTTCCTGCATTGCTAATTCAACATTGTTTTGTTACGTGAAAACACTGCAGGCATACGGTGCGTCACAAATGTCACCATTTTCCCTATTTAGTGCACTACGTTTGACCAGCGGCCATTTGGTAAAGTGCACTATCTAAAGAATAGAGTGCACTTTGGGACGCTGTGCTCTCCTGTCCCCAAAGCACAGACACTACAAGGTCCTAGAGAACAACAGAAGCATGTTGCCGTCATGTTTCGCTGTCGGCATCGACAGAAATGTGACACGCGTGGCATTTTAAAGCTTCAATCTGAGCTCCGTGTGGACGGGGTAGAAGTACACTTAAATACAACAATATTCTGCTCCACCGTTTTTCTTCATTCAGATTAAGCTTCCCTGCATGTGTCCCGGTATATGTTAAAAGCTCCCTGCATGTGCCATGTTATATTTGGTTGTGTAAAAGCTTCCCTGCATGTGCCATGTTATATTTGGTTGTGTTAAAAGCTTCCCTGCATGTGTCATGTTATATGTTAAAAGCTTCCCTGCATGTGTCATGTTATATGTTAAAAGCTTCCTGCATGTTCATGTATATGTTAAAAGCTTCCCTGCATGTGTCATGTTATATGTTAAAAGCTTCCCTGCATGTGTCATGTTATATGTTAAAAGCCTCCCTGCATGTGTCATGTTATATGTTAAAAGCTTCCCTGCATGTGTCATGTTATATGTTAAAGCTTCCCTGCATGTGTCATGTTATATGTTGAAAGCTTCCCTGCATGTGACATGTTATATTCGGTTGTGCGTATGGTTAAATTTAAGGGAGGAGAGTAGCTCAATCACAGTCAGCTACCATGCATCCCAAATAGCAACCCATTCCCTATATAGTGCACTAACATTTCATCAGGGCCCAATATGGCTCTGGTCAGAAGTTGTGCACTATATATAAAACAGGATGCTATGTGGGATGCATCGTAGGTGACTGTGACCAGAAGATTCATAAAAAGGGGAAGGCAGAAAGGCAATTCATTATTTCAGTCAATAAGTTCATCTCAAATTGCATCATTGCATGATTGCTTCTCAATATTTGATTTGTGTTCTGAGGGGGATTGTCAAATCCGTGCCATTAGCAATCTATAAAGTCCTCCCTGAAGACCATTTGCAGAGCTTCTGGGTTTGAACAGTTCAGGGCCTTGCTTTTGGTGAAGAAACACACACGTCCACTCTACTTGACGAAATTCATCCGTTTGACAGGACTTGTTAGGATTAATTTTTGGTTTCTTTTGTGTTTAATCGAATTGTCTTTTCACTCAATTGTTGAACCGAAAGCTGTGTGGGCGGATATTTAGTAAACATCAGAAAAATGACTTGAATGAATATGATTCGAAAAACATTCTCCCAACGGTGTGTTTTATGCGAATCAGCAGCTGCTGGTACGTCTGTTTATGAAATGTGATATGAGGTAAATGTGGAATGATTCTCTGGTCACATACTGTGACATGCTGAGGTAATAGCAGTCGCTGGGTGGATTGTGTTGCTGTTATCTTCTCTAGAGCTTCCTGTCGGCGGTGGACTAGCTGTCGTTTTACCAGATACCACGTCCCTATTATAAAGCCTCTTAAATGAACACACTGTTTATTTCTGTTGAAAATTAAAATCTTTCACGTCAAATAAAGCAATGCATTCATTTTGTTGTCCGAGGAATAATAATGTGTTTAATAATATATAAATTAGTCTAAAATACGTCGGCAGTATATGTTGTATAAATCGGTATACTTCAACAGGTTATCCAGATCAACTTTGAGGAGTTTGACCTGGAGATCGGCTATGATTCGTTAACCATCGGAGACGGAGGGCAAGTCGGAGACTCGAGAACAATAATACAAGTGTAGGTATTATCCTCAGATCCCCAGAACCACATCTAGCATGATATAGCTGTGAGTGTCACGCCCTGGCCTTAGGTATCTTTGTTTTCTTTATTATTTTAGTTAGGTCAGGGTGTGACATGGGGGATGTATGTGTTTTTGTATTGTCTAGGGGGTTTTGTATGTTTATGGGGCAGTGTCTAGTCTAGGTGTATGTATGTCTATGGTTGCCTAGATTGGTTCTCAATTAGAGACAGCTGTCTATCGTTGTCTCTGATCGGGAGCCATATTTAGGCAACCATAGTCATTAGGTAGTTTGTGGGTGATTGTCTATGTCTTTGTGTAAGTTGCCTATGTCTGCACTTGTCATTATTATAGCTTCACGTTTGTTTAGTTTGTAAGTGTTCTTCGTCGATTAAATATGTGTTCGTTTCACGCTGCACCTTGGTCCTCCTCTCTTTCACGTAACGACGATCGTAACAGTGAGATTATACTTAAATAAACATGTCTGTTGTTTGATGGTTCAATTAAGTCCACTTACATTCCACGTTGTTATAAAAATGTTAATATTAACTCTAACTAATAAACATGTCTGTTGTTTACAATAATGACTTATCGTCAAGTCTCTCTTACATGCCTGGTTGTTTAAAAAAGGTAAACAGCTTTTACGATCACCTCGTCTCTTAATTCTGTTATTGTATTGAACCTTGAATTGGACAGATAAGGTCATTAAGAACAGATTCTTATTTACAATAACAACCGATCTGATTGGCTGAAGGGCAGTATTGTGACGGGGCATTGGTTGTATTGTGCTCTTGTCTGCAGCCTGACAGGCAGCTTCGTGCCTGACCTTATTGTCAGCATGTCCCATCAAATGTGGCTCCACCTTCAGTCTGATGAGAGCGTGGGATCTATCGGCTTCAAGATCAACTACAAAGGTACACGAACTATCAACCTCTTTAACCCTTGACACAGTGTACAGTCCTCCTCTGTGCTGATAACGATACAATGTTGAGATACACACACTATCAAACTCTTTAACCCTGGACGCAGTGTACAGTC
>NW_019951800.1:0-4999 GCF_002910315.2 Salvelinus sp. IW2-2015 | reverse complement strand
AGAGCCATGTTATTACCTGGTACTTCCTGTATATAAGCCCATGTTATTACCTGGTACTCCTGTATATAGCCATGTTATTACCTGGTACTTCCTGTATATAAGCCATGTATTACCTGGTACACCTGTATATAGCCGTGTTATTACCTGGTACTTCCTGATATAGCCATAGGTTATTACCCCTGGTACTTCCTTGTATATAGCCATGTTATTACCTGGTACTTCCTGTAATAGAGCCATGTTATTACCTGGTACTTCCTGTATATAGCCATGTTATTACCTGGTACTCCCTGTATTAGCCCATGTTATTACCTGGTACTTCCTGTATATAGCCGTGTTATTACCTGGTACCACCTGTATATAGCCGTGTTATTACCTGGTACTTCCTGTATATAGCCGTGTTATTACCTGGTACCACCTGTATATAGCCGTGTTTTACCTGGTACTTCCTGTATCTAGCCATGTGTATTACCTGGTACTTCCTGTATATAGACCATGTTATTACCGGTGGTACTTCCTGTATACAGGAAGTACCAGGTAATAACATGGCTATATACAGGGAGTACCAGGTAATAACACGGCTATATACAGGAAGTACCAGGTAATAACATGGCTATATACAGGAAGTACCAGGTAATAACATGGCTATATACAGGAAGTACCAGGTAATAACTTGGCTATATACAGGAAGTACCAAGTAATAACATGGCTATATACAGGAAGTACCAGGTAATAACATGGCTATATACAGGAAGTACCAGGTAATAACATGGCTATATACAGAGAGTACCAGTACTGAGTGGTTTGTCACTTGTCAATTTGGCTTGTCACCCAAAATCCTCACTAACTTTTACAGATGCACCATCGAGAGCATGCTGTCAGGCTGTATCACCGCCTGGTACATCAACTGCACCGCCCACAACCACAGGGCTCTCCAGAGGGTGGTGCGGTCTGCCCAACGCATCACCGGGGACAAACTACCTGCCCTCCAGGACACCTACACCACCCGATGTCACAGGAAGGCCATAAAGATCATCAAGGACAACAACCACCCGAGCCACTGCCTGTTCACCCCGCTATCATCCAGAAGGCGAGGTCAGTACAGGTGCATCAAAGCAGGGAACGAGAGACTGAAAAACAGCTTCTATCTCAAGGCCATCGGACAGTGTCTCCTGACCCCTCCTGTCTCAGCCTCCAGTATTTATGCTGCAGTAGTTTATGTGTCGGGGGGCTAGGTGTCACGCCCTGACCGTAGAGAGCTTTATATATCTCTATTTTGGTTTGGTCAGGGTGTGATTTGGGTGGGCATTCTATGTTCCTTTTTCTATTATTTGTATTTCTATGTGTTGGCCGGGTGTGGTTCTCAATCAGCCACCGTGCTTCTACACCAGCATTGCTTCCTGTTTGGGGTTTTAGGCTGGGTTTCTGTACAGCACTTTGAGACATCAGCTGATGTAAGAAGGGCTTTATAAACACATTTGATTTGATTTGATTTTGATTTGATATTTGATATGAGTCATAAGAGTTGGTGCTGATAGTCCAGGTAACTATTTGGTTACTATTTAACTAATTATTTATCAGTGTTATGTCTTGTGGGTAGAAGCTGTTCAGGGTCCTGTTGGTTCCAGACTTGGCGCTCCGGTACCGCTTACCCCCTATGACTGGAGTCTTTGACAATGTTTTGCATCTTCCTCTGACACCAACTGGTATAGAGGTCCTTCTCCCTCTCTGTTTATCTCTGTCACCAGACATCTATACCACTGTCCTTCTCTCTCTCATCTCTGTTTTGATTCCTCTTCACCAGGACATCCTATACCCACTGTCCTTTCTCTCTCACTCTTGTTCTATCTCTGCATCACCAAACAGAACATCATACCACTGTCCTCTCCCTCTTGTTTATCTCTGTCACCAAAACAGACATCTATTACACTGTCCTTCTCTCTCTCTTTATCTCTTCTTCTATCAGTTCGTAAGTTGACATCTCAGCTCTACAGTTAATTTGCCACACGTCTCTGTTGCTTTCGACCACAGAACAGGGAATTACTGCTTTCAACCACTGTGGAAAAATACAAGTACTCGGTGCCCCCCTCCCTCCCTCCCTCCCCTCCCTCCCTCCCTCCCTCCCTCCCTTCCTCCCTCTCTCCCTCCCTCCCCTCCCTCCCCTCCCTCCCTCCCTCCCTCCGTTCGCCCAGGTCAGATGATAGAGGAAAGAAGAGCCGAGGGGAAACTGTCGACCATCTCTCTCCCCCTCCTCCCTCCCTCCCTCCCTCCCTCCTTCCCGTCCCGTCCATCCCTCCCTCCCTCCATTCCCCTCTCCCTTCCCTCCCTCCCCTTTCCCACTTCCCTCCCTCCCTCCCTCCCTCCCTTTCCCTCCCTCCCTCCCTGTTCTACCAGGTCAGATAGAGGAAGCAACGGGGGGAAAACTGTCTCTCCTCCCTGATCCCTCTGGACTCCAGTCAGAGAAATAGCCCACTGAGCTTGTTGGGTCGTCATTACAGGCCCGCGAGGGCTTGTTGGGTCGAGCAGCCCCTAGAGCTTGTTGGGTCGGCAGCCGGCCGGGAGCGTGTTGGGTCGGCAGCCGGCCGAGCGTTGGGTCGTCACCCGCCGAGACTTGTAATGGGTCGGCCAGCCCGCCGAGCTTGTGGGTCGGCAGCCGACCGGAGTCTGTTGGGTCGGGCCAGCCCCGCCGAGGCTTTGTTGGGTCGGCAAGAACCAGGCGAGCTTGTGAGGCGGCAGCCCCGAAGCTTGTGGGTCGGCAGCGGCCCGAGCTTGTGGGGTCGGCAGCCCGCGAGCTGCTTGGTGTCGGCAGCCCGCCGAGCTTGTCGGGAGTCGTCAGCCCACCGAGCTTGTGGGTCGGCAGCCCACGAGGCTTGTCGGGGTCGGCAGCCCACCGGAGACCTTGTCGGTCGGCCAGGGCCCACACCAGCTGGGGTCGTCAAGCCCACACGGAAGCTTGTCGGGGCGTCAGCCCAATGAGCTTGGTTGGTCGGCAGCCGGCCGGAAGCTGTGGTCGGCAGCCCTGAGCGTTCTGCGAGTCACGGAGGCCCACCGAGCTTGTTGGCGGTCGGCAGCCGGCCGGAGTTGTTGGTCGGCAGAACAGCGAGCCAAGAACCGGGCCAGAGCTTGTTGTGGGTCAGGCGATGCCCAGCGAGCTGTTGCAAGTGGGCGGCAGCCGGAAGCCATCTCTGCCATCCTAAACCTCTGAAATGAAGGTGTTTTCCCCCATTCATCAGTGTTGCGACGACAAGCCCTCCGCGGGCCAGAGGGGAAAAAGCAACACCACAAATTAATGGCCATTGTTTCAGGCCTCAAGCTCTCCCAATTAACATTATTTGTGGCAAACATACATTGTAAGAATAACCTTCCGGAGAGTGGTGGAATTAATTGTCTGTGTCGTAAGGAGATAGCCGCCCCACCCACCCGCACCCACTCCCCATCCATCAGCCCCCTGCCAACAGCTCCTGAGCCCAACCCAGCCAAAGACCTTGAAGCTCATTCTCTTCCCTCTCTGCTCCTCTCCCCCACTCTTTTCTCTTGTCTCACTGCTCCCTCCTTCTCTCTCTCTGTCTACTCTCTCTCTCCCTCTTCTCCTCTCTCTCTCTCTCACTCTCTCCTCCCTCACTTTCTCTCTCCCTCTCTACTCTCCCTCGTCTCTCAATCTTCTCTCTGTCTCTCGTCTGGGTGGGTCTCTCCTCTACGTCTTTCTCTCTCCTCTCTCTCCTCTTCTCTTGCTCTCGCTCTCTCTCCGTACCCTCTCTTCTCCTTCTCTCGTCTCTCTCTCTACTCGCCTCCTCTCTCTTCCTCTATGCCTACTCCTTCTGCTGCCTTCCTCCAGCGACCACACCTCCCCTCTACTCTCTAATCTCTTCCCCACTCCCTCTCTCGCTCTCTTCTCCTACATCTTTCCTCCCTCTGCCTACTTCTATATCGCTCTCTCGGTCTTCTTTCCTCTTCTGATTTTTTCTACCTTCTCTTCTTTTGTCTTTTCCCACGCCCCTCGCTCCGCCACTCCCTGTTTTTCTTTCTTTTTTTTTTTATCTCTCCTTCTCTCATAATCTCTCGCTCGCCACTCCTCCGTCCGCCACACTCTCCCTCCGACATTTCATCTCTCTCTCTCTCCTGTGCCTCATGCCTCTCTCTCTTCTCTCTCTCTCTCTCTCGTCGCCTCTCTCTAACTCTCCCTTCCTCTCCCTCTCGGTTCCTCCCTTCCCTCTCCCCACTCTCTCTCTCTCCCTCCTCTCCTCTCTCTCTCTCGCTCTCTCGTACTTCTCCCTCCCTCTCTCTCCCCCCCTTTCTCTCCCATTACCCACTCCCCCTCCGCTCTCCGCTTTCCTCTCATCAACCAGACGCTGGGTACCATCCGTATTGCTGAAGAGAAAGCCCAGGAAAAGCTGATTGTGGCACTCAAATCCCTCAATTGACAAATCAAAAAAAAGGGCCCCAAAAAACAGGGATATGTGCTTACACAGAAAACTATTTATGTTGAGGCCCATTGAGTGGAGGTCCAGAAAAATATGAACTATCTTAAGCGTCTCTGAGAAAACACACGCTGGAATTATCTAGAAACATGCATCCAACAGTGAGGGCTGTGGAAAAGCGATTCAAACTTTCCCACCAAGCATCGTTAGGCCTAGTTAACATAGCACTAGACTGAGGCTTAGAGGGTTGGAGTATTATAGTTAACACGGGACTGAGCGTTGGATATATATAGTTAACACTGACTGAGGGTTGGAGTATATAGTAAACACTGACTGAAGCTTGGAGGTTGGAGTATTTATAGTTAACAACTGACTGAGGGCTTGGAGGGTTGGACTATTATAGTTAACACTGACTGAGGGTTGGAGTATATAGTTAAACACTGACTGAAGGCTTGGAGGTTGGAAGTATTATAGTTAACACTGACTGAGGGCTTGGAGGGTGTCAAGTATTATTAGTTAACACTGACTGAGCGGATGGACAGTAGATAGTTAACCACTGACTGAAGGGCTTGGAGGTTGGAGAT
>NW_019951799.1:2440-5000 GCF_002910315.2 Salvelinus sp. IW2-2015 | reverse complement strand
TTTGGGATTCAGGTAACAGTGCTTTCCTTCTTCCTCCTTTCAAATCCGAAGAGAGAGTCCATGGATATGAACCAAGACGCATAGCACTACTCTTAATCAGCACATCCTGTGTGCACCTTGCTGTGACTAATGAGCTTATGAGTAATTAATAAACAAAACCAGAAAAGACACGCCATAGCCCACATCCAGCCACAGAACACTTGATATAATTTACCAAAACAGTAAACAACGTAGAAGACAGCTGGACGACGCAATCTTACATAGAACACGGAAGAACGCCTACTTTTCTGAGAGAGTTGAGTGGTCAACGAACAGAAAATGACTACAGCAAAACTAACCAAACAAAACCGAACAGTCCCGTGGCTGCGCGTAACATACACAGACACTGACACAGGAGTGAAAACAAAACCACCCACAACACGAACAATTGTGAAACAAACCTACCTAATATGATTCTCAATCAGAGGAGATGAATAACCACCTAGCCCTCTAATGTGATGAACCATATCAGGTACATAAACCAACATAGAAACAAAAACATAGTACTGCCCACCATCAAACTCACCTCTCTGACCAACTAACACATACAAAAACTAACAGAAAACAGGTCAGAACGTGACAGCTCGCTAAGCCTTAATTTACCAGGCGGTCAATTTCAAATAGAATGTTGCGGCAGCGCCTACTCTCTTTTTAGCTATACTACATCTCCCAAAATGGTCGCAGACAATAAATGGGCGTAAACATTGCGTTCCATTCCAAAAACCTGGGCATAAACTATCTTAATACTTGGTTCGGGGTTAAACCTACTGCAATTACCTTTCAGAATAATTCACGGTTCGGCCCCCCCACCCCCCCCCCCTACTACCCCATATATTTGTTGATTTCCCCCCCCATTCCTCCCCCCCCCCCCCCCCCCTCACCCCAAAAAAGGGGGGATCGCATTAGGACGCCACTCAAGTCCTTCGTATTCCCGCCAATTTCACACCCGGCGTGTGAGGGGGGGCGCGGGGCCCCGCGCGGGGGGGGCGCGCGGCGGGGGCAAACTAACAGAAATTTGGCGCCAACAGAATAGCCTCTACAAACCGCAGGATGGATCCAACAAGGCCGGGCATAAAGACTGAGTGAGCAAGTCAGACCACTGAGCCTTCAACAATGCCTTTGACTTTAGTCTGCACAGAAATGCAAGCCCACTTATGCAAATTATAATGCGGGGGACCATTATAAGAGCAAATTTTACTCGCACTCTCTCTCTCTCGCATACCCCACTTTCTCTTAGTCTCACGTGCCCGTTCTTGTCTCTGTTTCCATATGTGGAAGCGTTTAGCTTATGGTTTGCTTCCGCTACCAAGTGTGCATCCTGGACCAAGAGGACCATTATTAAAAATAGACTAAAGGTATGTATGTCATCTAGCAGCACAGACAGGATTAGAGCAGCGAATTTAATAGACGTTTTTTATTGAAAAGCATTGGGGATAATGCGTCCAAGTCTGTAAGGTGTTTTCGGTGTCAAACAAAATCCAGATCTGCTTTCACTGGACATCTTCATAAGATTTGAAAACTATCAGAAGTACACAGCACAACTCAAAATCATCAGTTATCATTTAGTAACGGCTATGGAGGAGAAAGTGTTGCTCTCGGAACGTTCAGAAAGAMACCGCATTGGCCSAACTCTCTATATGTWTACTGTATGGGTTAACCTTAMCTCCACRGTCTCTCCCCTTCACGTGCTCTTAAGTATTGAACGTTCCCRATGAGTTAACCTTAACCTGCTTCCTGGTGGCATTGGGACAACAGCAATTGGATGTGATGTGAAAGCGCAYGATTAAAGGGAAACGTCAAAGCTAGACACTATTTGTGGTGTTTTTCCAGTCTCCCTAAAACCGAGAGTTTTTCAGACAGAATTATAGACATTTTACATTTTTCACGCCGGGAGAGTTCAACCAATGGCGTCATTGGTTGATTGAGCAATTATTGTGGCCTTTGTGTTTTGCCGATTGCTAGCAGCGAGTAGATATGGTTGTCCTTGTTCAATAGAGGCATTGGACTTAAGAATGTTCCTATCTGCCAGGACATTGCAGGATATCTAGGTTGACTCATTTTCCCTGACTTTGTAAAGACTACAGCCTGACGGGAGCCCTATTTCCTTGTTCCCACCCTCAAAGGAAGAGTTCAAAATGTGGGTGGTACTTGTTTACAGGTTCACGGGAGCTATGTTACCGTGCAATGTCTATCCAAGATTGTAAATAATTACCAAGGCTGCTTCTGGTGAGTCCTCTTTCCAAGAAGARCTGGACAATGTAGGAACATACAGCRCTTTTTATTTGAGYCTGAATACATTGAMGAGGAGTGGAGACAGCGAGAAAAATAGACCAGCAAGCAGCGGCGGCAGCCTAGACCAGCTGGACCAGGACTCAGGAGAGCAAATGACAAAAGTTGAGGGTTGCAAAAGTTGCATTCACAAGGGCTGAGAATGCACCCTTGTGGGGCCCCGGTGTTGAGGATCAGCGGGGTGGAGATGTTGTTTCCTACCCTAACCACCTGGGGGCGCCCCGTCAGAAAG
>NW_019951799.1:0-645 GCF_002910315.2 Salvelinus sp. IW2-2015 | reverse complement strand
AGAAAGGGTCACGTGCCAGTGCACAGGGCGGGTTCGAGACCAGGGTCAACTTAATGACGAGTTTGGGAGGTAATATGGTGTTAAATGCGGAGCTGTAGTCGATGAACAGCATTCTTACATAGGTATTCTCTTTGTCCCAGATGGGTTAGGGCAGTGGTGCAGTGGGTGATTGTGCGGAAAAGAGAACATCTGCCTAAAATAATTAGCTTCCTCTTTTAAAATATAATTCGGAGAATCATAGATGACTACCAACCCAAACCATGCTCTGCTGACTGATATTTTTTCTTTCACATGTTCCTTTCCGCTATGGTTCCAGAAACTATGATTGTTTGCACTCAAATTGTTGGGTAAATGGAATTAAATTGTGAATACCAGTATTAAGTYGAGAGCTGAAATCCAGACGGACTGTATAAGCATTATTCTTGTGTAAGCCACTTACGAGTCAATTTGAGCCATCTACCCATGAGTGCACCCATTCATACCCACCCATTCACGCTGAAATTCCAATGAACACAYACATTGCAGAAATTCCATGTACGCTTAGAGAAATAAATGGTTGAATAGAGTGTCAGTAAAATTATAATGATTTCTCACATTGTAAGTTGTTAATATCCTTCGGGTCATTGGTTGAGGCTTCTTGGGTGC
>NW_019951798.1:0-5003 GCF_002910315.2 Salvelinus sp. IW2-2015 | reverse complement strand
TATTATTTTGTTAGATGATTTAATGCACTCGTTGCCACAAACGACATTCATCGGGCTACCCAACTTCGCATGTGAAAGACATCCTGACTAACACGCTATGATATCGTGACCCGATTAGCAATTTGATTTGTGATTTGTTTTGATTTGTACGCCCATCCGTTAGTAGTGTTCCAGTTACACAAACAAATACCAGCCGTATTCCAACTGACACATGTCGGTTTTACCAAGCATTAACCAATGTCTACTACTGTATTTGCTGATCAATTTATGTTAATTTTAATGACAAAAAAAATTTGCTTTTCTCTTTATATATCTATCAAAAACAAAAGGACATTTGCAAAAAAGTGACCCCGAAAAGCTTTTGAACGTAGTGTATATCATAGTATACTATCAATATTATCATGTGTTAGAGAGTGTAAGAGGTGGGGACCTAGAGGAAAGGAAAATGAGAAAGGGAGCTGTGAAGTATAGAGGAGGAAGCAGAGTGCAGAGAGTAGAGAAGAACAGAGGTGTGGTGGATGATAGCTGACCGGTACCACCTGCCCACGATACATTAGTACTGGATCCTGTGTAGCTGCCCAGACCACTGAACACACACACTAGTCCTGTGTATGCTGCCATAGAGACAACCCAAGGTAGACAGAGCCTGCAGGCTTGAGGGTGATGAGCAGGCACTAGGGCTCGCAGACACACACATACAACAACCCCCTACACACCGTTCTTCACTAATGCCAAATTTATACGCACCCTATTCCCTCCACTGTAACCACGACTTAACCATCATGGAGGACACACACACACAAACATAACAACACAACGCTCCCACCTCCTTCACTCATTCCTTACCTCATTGTAAAGTCTCAATTCCCCTTACACCAACCACCCCGAAGAGAGAGAAAGAGAGGAAAAATGGACGAGAAAAAGAGAGGAAAACGAGACGAAAGGCCAGAGAGAGAGACGAGAGGAGATACAAGCGCCACGACAGAGAGAGAGAGAGAGCGAAGTGATGGATGAGATCACCTGATTGAAGAGGAGAGAGAGAGAGTGAGAGAGAATGAGAAGGCAGAGAGTAGAGAGAGGATCGAGGAGAGCAGAGAGAAATTGCTGGTCAGAGAGAGAGGCAGAGAGAGAGAGGAAAATGCAGAGAGAGAGAGAGAAGAGAGATAAAGGCAGAGAGAGAGAGAGAGAGAGATAGGGAGGCAGCTAAGGGATCTGAGAATAAGACAGGAAAGAGAAGAGAAAGAAGCAAAGGAGCAGGAGAGGAGAGAGAGAAAGAAGCTAGTGATGAGTAGAAACGTAAAGGGCATCAGATGAGAGAGGTTTTGAGAAAGGCAGTATAAGTCAGAAAGAAAGGACCGAAAGATTGACGACAAAGGCAGATAGGAAGATGATAAGACGAAGAATGGGAGTGAATAAAGAGAGAAAGGAGTGGAGGGATTGACGAGGGAGTGGAGAAAAACCCACAACCAATCATTCTACTTTTCTCTTTACGGGGGCAGGATCCTTTATCAATATTCTAAGTGTGGTGGCATTATCTTTTATCTCCTTTAGTGTGGGATATATTTAACTCCTTTATAGGTGTGGAGGATATATTTATCTCTTTAGTGGGGATATAATTAACTCTTTATGAGTGGATATAATTGTAATCTCCTTTAGTTGGGAGAATATATATAATTTTTGAATCAACTTTAGCTTGAGTAGATATATTACGGGTAAATTGTGCCTTTAAACTTGGGGTGATATCGTGTCTAATCCTCTTTATGCGCAGCAGTTTAATATATGTCTATCCTCTTTAGTGGGCGGCTTTAATGTATCGTTCTTTGAGGTTACCTGCTTTGGAAATCCCCTGAGCCCCGGTTTCCGCTTGTCCACTACCTAACACGAGAAACTTGAGTTTAGCTGAAGGACACCTGTATCTTTGTAGTGACTTGGTGTATTGCTTATCACCACCCCAAAAGTGTCCAATTTTCATAAAACCCTTCCAAAACCGGCCTTGGCGTTCAAAAAGTAAGCTAGATTTACAACGTCGAGATACACTGCTTTATTCATAAACATTCACTTATAACCACACCATAGTGGGTCTACCAATAGGTGCCCTTCTTTGCCGAGGCATTGAAAACCTCTGTGGTCTTTGTGGTGAAATCGTGTATGTGCGAATTAAATACTGTCGAACTGAGTGACTTACAGATCAATGTATGTGTAGATGATCAGGTACTGAGATGTGCATCGCGTTATGGTAATCATTCCTTAAAAATCATGTTAACACAAAAACAAAAAAAATTGTAAAAAATTTGTATAAGAATCAGAAATTTACCACTTGACATTGTGGCGACAACCCTTTCAATTTAATCAATTTTAAATTTCAGGCCCCCTGTTAACACCAACAACACTGTTGAAAGAAGGTCAAGGGGTCATTGAATACTTTCTAAGGACCACTGCCAATTAGTGACGCAAAACACAAGTACTTTACGAATATGTTGTGTGTCAGGTAAAGTGGGCTCAGTATAGCCTTGGGGTTTTGAAAACCAAGTGGTGTGTGTGTTGTGTGTGTGTGTGTGTGTGTGTGTGGTGAGTGTGTGTTGTGTGGTGTGTTTGAGTCGTGTTGTGATACGTTTATGTGTGTGTGTGTGTTGTGTGTGTGTGCTTTGTGTGTGTGTGTGGTGTTCTGGGTTCACACATCACACACTTTGGGCGTGTAAGATAGATCTGATTTTGGATCAGGACCGCCTGTTTACACTAAAAGCCATCTCTGTCCACACATATAATATTGGCCTTCCCACTGTGAGAGTAGGGTTCCAGTTAAGCGTCTGGCCTGTATGACCAGGGAGAGAGACGGCTTGAAGTGATAAATGGTCGAGTGGTGTAGTGAGAGTGTTGTGTAGGAGTGAGTGTGTGTAGGAGTGCAGTGGTGTGTGTAGGAGTGAGTGAGTGAGTGTGAGTGAAGTGAGTGTGAAAGGAATAGTGAACGGTAGAAAGGACACAGTGACTGTAGGCTTTTCCTCCAGCCCAAGGTGAGTGCGAGTGAGTGACGTGACGTGAGTGTAAGGAAGGAAAGTGAAGTGGGTGTGACTGTAATATCGTGCCAGAATGCGAGTAGCGTGCGTACCGAGGGGTCCCCTGATTAAATGCCGAGCCCCTAAAGTGACGTCGTGTGACGTGTGCAGTATTCCGTCTGCGATGAATTTATTAGGATCCTCCACATTCCACCTCGGGTCCACAACAAAACATGAACATTTATAACAGAAATGTCCATATTGACCAGAACATCAATAAACCAAGAACAACTCCAAAGGACAGAACCTTACTTACAAATTTATTTTATTAAGCACCAAGATAGCCTAATAGATAATCTAACAATTCCCAACAACTACCTAATACACACAAATCTAAAGGGGTGAATGAGAATATGTACATGTAAGTATATGGATGAGCGATGGCCGAGCGCATAGGCAAGGTGCTGTACATGGTGTAAAATACAGTATATACATGTAATATGAGTAATGTAAGATGTGTAAACATTATTAAAGTGGCATTATTTAAAGTGACATTGTTTAAAGTGACTAGTGATCCATTTATTAAAGTGTCCAGTGATTGGGTCTCAATGTAGGCAGCAGCCTCTCTGAGTTAGTGATGGCTGTTTAGCAGTCTGATGGCCTTGAGATAGAAGCTGTTTCTCAATGTCTCGGTTCTCAATTTCAGAGGCCCATTATCAGCAACCATTACTCCTGTGTTCCAATGGCACGTTGTGTTAGCTATTCCAAGTTTATCATTTAAAATAACCCTTTTGTAATTGTGTTAGCACAGCTGAAAACTGTTGTCCTGATTAAAGAAGCAATAAAACTGGCCTTCTTTAGACTCGCAAAACCCGCAAAACACCAGTCTCAATGTCAGCAGTGAAGAGGCGATTCTGGGATGCTGGCCTTCTAGGCAGAGTTGCAATGAAAAGGCCATATCACAGACAGTCCAATAAAACAAAAATATTAAAATGGGCAAAATAACACAAATACTGGACAGAGGAACTCTGCCTAGAAGGCCAGCATCCCAGAATCACCTCTTCACTGTTGACGTTGAGACTGGTGTTTTGCGGGTACTATTTAACCTCTCTGCGCTACGGATCCCTTTAGCAGGATCATTTTCCTAAACAACCGCTGAATTGCAGGGCGCAAAATATTACTAAAAATATTTATAATCATGCAATCACAAGTGAAATATACCAAAACACAGTTTAGCTTGTTGTTAATCCACCTATCGTGTCAGATTTTGAAAATATACTTTACAGCGAAAGCAATCCAAGCTTTGGTGAGTGTATCAATCAATGCTAGAACAGCTAGCCCAAATTAGCATGGTCACGAAAGTCAGAAAAGCAATAAAATTAATCGTTTACCTTTGATAATCTTTGGATGTTTGCACTCACAAGACTCCCAGTTACACAATAAMTGTTCTTTTTGTTCGATAAATATTACTTTTATAACAAAAATGCCATTTGGGTTGCGCGTTATGTTCAGAAAACTACAGCCTCGTTCCGTTCGACGAAAATTCCAAAAAGTATCCGTAATGTTCGTAGAAACATGTCAAATGTTTTTTATAATCAATCCTCAGATTGTTTTTAACATACATAATCGATAATATTTCAACCGGACCGTAACCTATTCAATAAAAGAGAGAAAGAAAATGGAGAGTTACCCCTCTCGCGCGCAGGAACTAATCAAAGGACACCTGACTAGTTTTGAAAATTCTCGCTTATTTTTCAAAATAAAAGCCTGAAACTATGTCTAAAGCCTGGTCATAGCCTGAGGAAGCCATTGGAAAAGGAATCTGGTTGATACCCCTTTAAATTGAAGAAAGACGGGAAATGAAACACAGATTAAAAAAATTATAATAATCACTTCCGGGTTAGATTTCCTCAGGTTTTCAGTTTTGTTAAACTCACAGACAATATTTTGACAGTTTTGGAAACTTTGGAGTGTTTTCTATCCTAATCTGTAAATTATATGCATATTCTA
>NW_019951797.1:0-5008 GCF_002910315.2 Salvelinus sp. IW2-2015 | reverse complement strand
GAGAGAGAGAGAGAGAGAGAGAGAGAGAGAGAGAGAGAGAGAGAGAGAGAGAGAGAGAGAGAGAGAGAGAGACGCTCTGTCATCTATGACTCATACCCCCTCCTGCAGAGTACACAGAAGTCTGCATAGCTCAAAGGGTTGTGCTCAATTCAGAATTGGATTGAGAATGCCTCATAAATTCCAATTACATTCTTGAATTTGAATCGAAGCCGTAAACAGGATACAACATTGCAATTTGAATTAAAGGAAACATAATTGAACTCAGTGAAATTCAAATGCCTTCGTCTATTCTACATTAGGTGTAAGCCTATTGTATTGAAATATGTGAATATTCTAAGTTATTATATTTCATAAATCACTTAAATTTTGTTCAATATGGGGGAAAGACTACATTTCCCGGAATGCATTAGTTCAGCCCTCAAGTTGACCCCTAAAGCCTTCAAAAAGAAGCCAAACCAATGAAATGAATGGTGGAAATATAATTAGCTATTCTAAGCACTGAGGTTAAAATAATATTTGAACATTGTTTCTGGAGTAAAGTGATATGCAGCAGTGCAGTCATATGGTCATATGGTCCTGAAATTTGGTATCTTGAAGTGTAACCTGTCAGATTCAATGAAACTCTCATGTTGGATAACTGAGTGGAATTTCATTGAATTGCACTGAATTCAATTCTATGTCCTGTCACTTAAACTCAAATTCTACGTCCTGTGGGGTGTGGCCAATGCAATTCTAATTTCAACTCCTGAGTTGAATGGGAGTCAATTCCACAATTCTGAATCAAACACAAACCTGATAACACACACACAGCATCCTGCCCCATATTTCCTAACAGATGAATCCCGGGATAGGTGATTCAGAAAGCAACAGTATGTGTTTGTGTGTGACTCAGAAAGCAGCAGTGCAGTCATATGGTCCTGGAATCTCCAGATCACTGCACTGAGCGATGTGGCAGACATGTGGCAGACAACCCGTCTCCAGTGAGCCTCTGTCTCACAAAGAGACACAAAGAAAGAAACACCGACATCAACACATATACTGTATATAGTATACAGGTCCAACTGAATTCCATTGTCTGTTTATCATGTGTGTTTGCATTAGTAAAAAATGATCTGCTTTTCTGACATGGCTAGTTCGGGCCTGCCACGATGTCCAAATAGGACCCTGTACTATGGCTTGCCTATTTCCAAGTAGAAACATGGTGGTTTTAGTTTCATATTAAGTCTATGCCCTGGTTTGTGTGGAGGCTGTAAAGTAGTCTACACCCTGGTCTGTGTGGAGTAAATGCTGTAAAGTAAAGTCTATGTCCTGGTCTGTGTGGAGGCTGTAAGTCTACCCCTTAGTCTGTATGAAGACTGCAAAGTTAGTTCACAGCCCTGGTCAGGGTAGAGTACTCACAGAGGGCAGTGGTAGGTGGCGCCTGCGGGCCTGGCTGTCCCTGGACATGAAGGAGCGTTCCGACAGGCGGTAGTGGTTGAGCAGGCAGGTGATCACTACCACCATCACCATCATCACCACAACGATCACCAGGATCTGCACAAACTCCAACTGGGCTGGAGAGAGACGACAGAGAGAGGGGGGACAGGTTAGAACTAGTGGAAGACGTTCTGATTGCATCACCTAAGCTTCATCAAAATATCACATTTTGGAGCAGAGAACCCAAGTGGACAGATATAAGGATATGCACATTGCACAGTTTATTGGGAAAGGGTGTTTGGGACAGTTTGGGACCATGGTAATTGAAGGTCATGACGACTTAATCCGGTGTTACGAAAAGCAACTAGCATAGCAACTAACTCGTTTTTACTGATGCCTAGAACCAATATTGTAGAAATGATTTTGTTGCGGCCATGAGTTTTCACAACTCAACTGAAATGTAAGCACGCATGGCCAACTCATTCCTAATCTTCTCAGTTCATTGCATGTTATAACTTGCTGTACGTTTAGCTACATCAATTACACTACTTATGAGGTTATAACTATGTAATAAAGCATCAAACATGAACTAGAGTCAATGTCCGCAAACAGGTGGGGAAAAAATTTTGCAAAATGAAACATGTCCCATCCAAAATCTCTCTGTTTAAGCGTTTGTTTTGCATGGGCTGCTTCTCAATCCACACATCTACCTACAGTGGGAAAACAAGTATTTGATACCATGCCGATTTGCAGGTTTTCCTACTTACAAAGCATGTAGAGTCTGTATTTCTATTCATGGGTACACTTCAACTATGAGAGACGGAATCTAAAACAAAAATCCAGAAAATCACATTGTATGATTTTTAGAATTAATTTGCATTTTATTGCATGACATAAGTATTGATACATCAGAAAAGCAGATCTTAATATTTGGTACAGAACCTTTGTTTGCAATTACAGAGATCATATGTTTCCTGTAGTTCTTGACCAGGTTTGCACACACTGCAGCAGGGATTTTGGCCCACTCCTCCATACAGATCTTCTCAGATCCTTCAGGTTTCGGGGCTGTCGCTGGGCAATACGGACTTTCAGGCTCCCTCCAAAGATTTTCTATTGGTCAGGTTCTGTGAGACTGGCTTAGGCCATCTCCAGGACCTTGAGATGCTTCTTACGGTGCCACTCCTTAGTTGGCCCTGGCTTGTGTGTTTCGGGTCGTTGTCATGCTGGAAGACCCAGCCACGGACCCATCTTCCATGCTCTTACTGAGGGAAGGAGGTTGTTGGCCAAGATCTCGCGATACATGGCCCCATCCATCCTCCCCTCAATACGGTGCAGTCATTCCTTTACCTTTGCAGAAAAGCATCCCAAGGAATGATGTTTCCACCTCCATGCTTCAGTTGGATGGATGTTCTTTGGGGTTGTACTCATCCTTCTTCTTCCTCCAAACACGGCGGAGTGAGTTTAGACCAAAAAAGCTCTATTTTTGTCTCATGTATACCACATTGACCTTCTCCCATTCCTCCTCTGGATCATCCAGATTGTCATTGGCAAACTTCCAGACGCGGCCTGCGACATGCGCTGCTTGAGCAGGTGACCCTTGCGTGCGCCTGCAGGATTTAATCCGATGACGTGTAGTGTGTTACTAAATGGTTTTCTTGGACTGTGGTCCAGCTCTCTGCAGAGTCCATTGACCAGGTCCTTGCCGGTGTGTTCTGGGCTGATAACTCACCTTCCTTCATGATCATTGATGCCCCACGAGGAGATTCTTGCAGGAGCCCCAGACCGAAGGGTGATGACCGTCATCTTGAACTTCTTCCATTTCTAAGTTAATTGCGCCAACAGTTGTTTGCCTTCTCACCAAGCTGCTTGGCCTATTGTCCTGTAGCCCCATCCCAGCCTGTGCATGTCTACAATTTTTCCCTGATGTCCTTATGACAGCTCTCTGGTCTTGGCCATTGTGAGAGGTGGAGTTCTGTTTGATTGAGTGTGTGGAACAGGGTGCTTGTATACAGGGTAACGATGTTCAAGACAGGTGCAGTTTAATACAGGTAATGAGTGGAGAAACAGGAGGGCTTCTTAAGAAAAACTAACATGTCTGTGAGAGCCGGAATTCTTACTGGTTGGTAGGTTGATCAAATACTCTATGTTCATGCAATAAATCAACATTAATTACTTTAAATATCATGACAATGTGATTTTCCTGGATTTTTGTTTAGATTCCTGTCTCTCGCATCTGTGTGTAGTTGTACCTATGTTAAAAATGTACCAGACCTTTCTACATGGCTTTGTAAGTGAGAAAGCCTGCAGCAATCGTGCAGCTGTGATCAATACTTGTTCTCCCCCGCTGTATGTCGAGCCTTCGTCGTTAGTGTCTGGTGGTGGTAACGTGGTGGCAAGCCTAGTTAGTCGAGTGGTTTTTATCCCGAAAATCGCTTCGAAAATCAAGTCGAACGGTTTTTTGGCTACAAACTAATATCCCCCACTGATGGAAAGTGAGACTCTACGAACCGGTCATGTTTTCCAGGAATCTACGACCCCTACAGCGTCACGGGATCGTCAGATAGCTTGGTTACAAGCCGATGTGCCGACTTCTGTCTGTAGGAATCCGCACGGTTTGGGCACAGATAGAATGACCACATGAGAAAGCGGAGACTCACAAGCACGTTAGATGTCGGTGTTTGCTCTATGACCCCCAAAAGCTCAGAAGACTCGTCTGTAGGACAACCCAGTATCGGTTTCAAAAATGTATGAAGTTAAGGCATATGGGTAGAATCATTTAATAAAAAGCTATTTCCTGAGCTTTCTTATATTTATTTATCAGGACACTTCAAAATATACTTCCTTTTGAAAAAAAAATGGACTGACATCTTCTATGCCATATATGAATGATGTTATTCCAACCCATTCTATGGCTAATTAATAGCAGTAAGGCCAAATTCAGATGTTTTCATTAAATATAATATACTGTACATACAGCTGAGTGTACAAAACATTAAGACACACTTCCTAATATTGAGATGCCCCCCCTTGGCCCTCAGAACATCCTCAATTCGTCGGCATGGGAACATCTTACAAGGTACCGAGGTGTCGCAAACGTATTCGCAGTGATGCTGGCTCGTGTTGATTTCAATGCTTCCACCAAGTTTTTGTGTCAGGTTGGCTGGATGTCCTGTGGATGATGGACCATTCTTGATAACACACGGAAACTGTTGAGCGTTGATACCCAGCAGAGTTGCATTTCTTGACACAAGTACCATACCCCATTCACCCTCTGAATTTGGGCACATATTAAACTGTCTCCTTCCCTCCATCTACACTGGATTCGAAGTGGGATTGAACAGGTGACATCAATAAGGGGATCATAGCTTTCACCTGCATGTTACCTTTGGTAAGGTCTTTATGTCATTGGACAAGAGCAGGTTGTCCTTAATTTTTTTTTACACTTGGTATGACATCTTAAAACCAATTCCTATGTTAGCTTTGCAGACTCTAGGGCAGGGGGCAACGGGCCGCAGATCAATTTCCAAAGGGAGAGGGGGGGGGGACTCAGTCAGGTCTCCACTTAATGTGGAAATTAACTAGATCTCCTCTA
>NW_019951796.1:0-5013 GCF_002910315.2 Salvelinus sp. IW2-2015 | reverse complement strand
CTTATGTCAGCTCACTGGTCACCATAGCAACACCCACCCGTAGCACACGCTCCAGGAGGTATATTTCACTGGTCATCCCCAAAGCCAACACCTCCTTTGGCCGCCTTTCCTTCCAGTTCTCTGCTTCCAATGACTGGAATGAATTGCAAAAATCACTGAAGCTGGAAACTCATATCTCCCTCTCTAACTTTAAGCATCAGCTGTCAGAGCAGCTTACCGATCACTGTACCTGTACACAGCCCATCTGTAAATAGCACACCCAACTACCTCATCCCCATATTGTTATTTAATTACTTTTGCTCTTTTGCACCCCAGTATCTCTACTTGTGCATCATCTGGACATCTATCAATCCAGTGTTAATGCTAAATTGTAATTATTTCGCCTCTATGGCCTATTTATTGCCTTTCCTCCCTACATTTGCACACACTGTACATAGATTTTCCTATTGTGTTATTGACTGTATGTTTGTTTGTGTAAATCTGTGTTTTTGTCGCACTGCTTTGCTTTATCTTGGCCAGGTTGCAGTTGAAAATGAGAACTTGTCCTCAACTGGCCTACCTGGTTAAATTATAATAAATATATAAAAGAATATATGTGCCTCTGTCAGCTGCCTGGCTGGAGATGTAGCCTAGACTCCATTAAGGCAGAGGGAGAGAGGAGGTATGCATATATGTCTGGTGTATTGTTTTACCCCCTGAATCCCTCATGCTCTGCCATGGCCTTTGGCTACACGGGGGCCAGTGGTGCGAGAGTGAAATGTGAAGCCAGCTCGTTTCCTGTTGAGCCAGTGACTCTYCTAGGCCCATGTGCTGTTTATCTGTTTTCTTCTCTCTGACCACAGTGATCATTGCCCGGCGCGCTCTAGCGTGCCCTGAGAAACTCGACTCCATTTTAATTCTAAGTGCGTCTCTCTCTCCAAGATATTTATGCATCTCACTCCGAGTCGAGAGAGAAACCAATTATTGGCATGGCCAAATTCCCTAAAATATATTTTCAAAGATTTGTAGCACTCATCTAATGGCTGAATCTCACACCCAATCATTTGTTGTGATAAACCACTATCACATTTACACTGAGTATACAAAGCATTATGAACTCTCACGACAGACTGACCAGGTGAATCCAGGTGAKAGCTGTGATCCCTTATTGATGTCACTTAAATCCACTTCAATCAGTGTAGATGAAGGGTAGGAGACAGGTTAAAGAATGATTTTTAAGCCTTGAGACAATTTAGACATTGTATGTGTGCCATTGAGGGTGACTAGGCAAGACAAAATATTCAAGTACCTTTGAACTGGGTATGGTAGTAGGTACCAGGTGCATCGTGCATCGGTTGTTGTTCGAAGAACTTGCAAAGTGGCTGGGTTTTTCACACTCCAACAGTTTTCCCATGTGTATCAGAGATGCGTCCGACCAGCTAAAGGATCCATCCCAGCCCAACTTGACACAACTGTGTGGAAGCATTGAGTCAACATGGGGCCTAAACATGGGGCAGCATGGTATGCTCGTCAGGGTCTGGGGGAGTTGTTAGGATCAAGATACATATGAAAGGAGAAAGCCCAGGAAAGATTAGAGTCTTCTGAAAACCCTGAATAGTTTATTTTTTCCGTGGCACAGATTTGCAATCCCAGGACATACCCAGAATGGAATAGAGGTGTTGACTTCCTTGAATGTCCAGTCTCCCTCCTGACATTAAAATCTGCCCCCCCCCCCCCCCCCCCCCCCCCCCCCTCCCCCCCCCCCCGAAAATCTAAGACAAAGTTGAGTATTGCTGTCCATTCACAGATTCCAACCAAAATTTACTTGCACTGGTGCAATCTCTGACCAAAAACAATGGGATTTCCCTAAAGTTATTCAAGTTGGTAAAATTCTTATTCAAAATGATCCCAGCGTAATGGCTTGGCCAAGGTATCTAACTATTAGGGTGTGAAAAACTAATGTAATCCAATACATCCTCATTTTGTATTTTTTGTAATTTGGATATATGTTTCCCTCAATTTAATCCCTTTTTTTAATGGTTGAAGACTGAGCACAGGGGTGTGTAGACCTTTTACTAGTGACTGTACTTGCGTGAACTACCACATTTTCATTTGTTAGGTATGTTTGCATTTGGGATTGTAAATGTGTCCATGCAAATTGACACATCCCCTTCCTCTTGCTTTGAAAAAAACACTGAAAGCCTTTGGTCTGACATGGTAAAAGCCTAAAATGAGTGTCTCCATGGCTGCCATATGCCAACCGACATGGGCGTACCGTGTCCTACATGCAGAACAGACGGAGTATACAGCAGAAAATACCCCCCCCTCACTCTACACCCTCACCAGCGTCCGTGTTGTTAGGGGAAGTATCCTACACCTCACCAGCGTCCGGCTGTCACTGTTAGGGGAAGTATCCATACACACCTCACCAGCCGGTCCGTGTGTTAGGGGGAAATATCCTCACATGCATAATATTCTCAGCGAGATGCCTGTTCGTCTCCTCACTGTTTCCCTTCCACTGATTTAATGACACTTCTTGTGTTCCTTTGTGTGTTTATTACCCTCCTGTCACTTCTCTCTCCATCCCTCCCTTCTTCCCTCAACCCACTGCCACCTTTGCTTCGCTCTCCTGAATCCAGCTGCCGCTCACCCATTGGGTGACGCTCCCTTCCTATCCCTCGTTGTCCACCTTCCCTCTCCCCCGTCTTTAAATGTACTCCCTCACCTCTTTCTTTTCCTGTCCTCTCTCCTCTCCCTCCCTCTGTCCTTTCCCACCCTTGCCCAAGGGGCTCCATTAAACTATCATTTCATCCCAGTGGAGCTGTGACAATTGCAGCACAAAGGGTCCGGTGATAATTAATTCATCCCGTGGCGCTGTGGCTGCCTCCTCTGTTTTAGGAATTCAGTGTTGGGGAGGAGGGCAAGGGCCATCTGTGATTATGAGAGGGAGCTGGGGCTACAGGGTGAGCCATGTGGACGAGGCTCGGGACCCATGTCAGTCTGTCTGATACCAGCCCCCTAACTTCTCCCCTTCACCACACACAATCACATTCTCCACTGTACCTCCACATGGGAACCTTGATCTTCCACCATACTAGCCAAGTAACCCTATATTCAAGGGCCTTCGAATCAAGATTTACTTCTTTTCCCTCGCCTTGGTTGTTACCTTTTCCCTCATGTCCACAGTGAATTCCCCTATTTTTCCCACGCTGCTGATGGTGCTGGTTCTAGTGATGATTTACACAGTGACGGCTCTGATGTGAGTGTCCATCAGTGGGCCTAAAAGTTTCAAAGGGATCCTCCCATATTTATTGAATGACGATGTCTGGGTTATGTTCATGTCAGAATTGTGTGGATGAAATGACCGTGAAGTGGTTCCCAGGTACTATGGTATGCCTGCGAGAGGCTCGGCCCACTATGTGCTCACAAATTTAAGGCTCGACCGATTTTAATTAGGCCGATTTTCAAGTTTTCATAAACAATCGTGTAATCTAGCATTTTGGACCACCGATATGGGCCAGATTACATGTTACACTCCACGAGAGAGGACTGCGTGGCAGGCCTGGACTACCCTGTATTATGCGAGTGCAGCAAGGCGCCAAGTTGCTAGCTAGCATTAACGCTATCTTAATAAAAAAAACAATCAATCTATACATAATCACTAGTTAACTACACATGGTTGGTTGATATCATACTTGTTTTATCTAGGCTTTCCTGCGTTGCATATAACGATGCGGTGCCTGTTCATTTATCATTGAATCATTAGCCTTCTTCGCCAAAACGGTTATTTTATCAGCCGCATTTGCGAAAAATAGCACTTGTCGTTGCACCAATGTTACCGTAACCATAAACATCTCAACTTCCTTAATTACAAATAATACGCAAGTATATATTTTATAAACCTGCATATTAGTTATATTGCCTGCTAACATGAATTTCTTTTTAACTAGGAAATTGTCCACTTCTCTTGCTTCTGTGCAACAGGAGTCAGCTATATCGCGAGCAGTTTGGGGCCGCCTGGGCTCGTATATGCGAACCTGTTATGAAGGGACCAAACTTCCCGACCAAACGGGAGGATCGAACTAACAAAAGCGCATTTGTCAAAAATAAATGCAACCTATCGTTGCATTGACGTGGTACCTAACCATAAACATCATGCCGTTCTTAAATCAAACGGAACGTATATATTTTTAAACCTGCACTATTTAGTTAAAGTATAGAATTAGGTAGCAGGCAATATTACAACTAGGGAAATTGCTGTCACTTCTCTGCGTCTGCTTCAAATCAGAGTCAGTGGTATAATCGAACAGTTTGCTGGCCGCCTGGCTCATTGCAAACTTAATGTCCAGATTTTAGAGTACTATATAATTGGCAATTGAATACATATATGAAGTTGAAATACGGTGGTAGTACAGTGTACTATTTAGAGATACGGATGCCTACGCGCATCTAGATTAAAAGTACGGGAAACCGCGTCTCCGTATTCACTGAACAGAACGTTGTTGGTTTTCGAAATGATAGTTGCCGGAATTCGACCATAATTTAATGACTCAGGCTTGTCTATTCTCTGGTGGTTTATTATGTTATAATTAAGTCTGATGATTTGATAGAGCTCGTGTCTGAGCAGGGATAGCTTGACCGTCGATGCGAGCGGGATCGTAAGCATTCATTCAACATGCATCTTTTAGTGACGTTTGCCAGCAGCTCTTCCCTGTGCTTCAAGCATGTACTCGTACATTTGGACTGTCACGAGCCTGATCACAACTATCTCCGAGATTAGGCTGGTGTAACTCGTAGTGATCATGGCTAGGCTACGTTAGCAGGTGCGCGACTAATAGCTTTTCCACTGGTTGACAAACTCCTAACTAAAGTAGATGTTCCCTCACACATATGGGCTAGTCGAGGTTTATCGAGTGGACCAGACAGTGTGGGCGGTAACGTTGCTGTGTGCGTGTGCGTGTGTGTTATGTGTGAACATGATACTACAGGACAACGTGTTGTTTGTTCTGGAACACTTGAGTACGAGGACAACGG
>NW_019951795.1:0-5019 GCF_002910315.2 Salvelinus sp. IW2-2015 | reverse complement strand
CAACAGTTGGAAATTAATATGATGAATTCAGGGCTTGTAAAATTATACCTAAGCGCTTTTTACCCATTAATAATTTAAATGTATTTTTATCAGAAATAGATTAACCTGCTTTTTGCAATAGATCGCTGCGCTGGCTTTT
This sequence comes from Salvelinus sp. IW2-2015, assembly GCF_002910315.2. NCBI lineage: Eukaryota > Metazoa > Chordata > Actinopteri > Salmoniformes > Salmonidae > Salvelinus > Salvelinus sp. IW2-2015. The sequence continues at coordinate 4,880 of NW_019951795.1, read as the reverse complement.
GAAATCTATTGAAAATACCTTTTGTTGTTACATATTTAATCCGAGAAACCAGGCCACACATGTACATTCACTATAATGGACACTTAAGGTAGCAGGGAAATTATGGATAAATGAAACACGTCAACCTCTCACAGCCCACCTTCTTAGTGGGTAGCCAGCCTAACTTTTATATTTCAAGTTCTAGGCCACTTGGCGTGTAGTTTGCTTGACTAACATGGTTATAACAAGTTGAAACTGTTTATTGAATACACCCTCCTTGCTCCATCTCCCACCTCGTTTTAACAACTGCTTCACTTTGTTTAGGATAGTTTGAAATCAAGTCCGAGAACGATGTTGCAATTCCTGATACTTAATGTTGTCTTTTTATGTCTCATTGCACATTTATATAACACATTACTTAGAACAGTTAGCACATAACAGCATGTGGGGTCAAAATGCTTGCTAGCCGGTGGTGTTTATTCGCAATGCCTGCGCACGACAGCGAAAACTTAGCTCATATATTTGCCCAAGGTCGTTGCATACACACGTCTGTAGTAAGGTCTGCTCTGTTCTACATGTTGGAGCTTGAGGACATGAATAGGGTATTCATTAGAAAGGTTTAGTTTTAAATGCAGATAGCAGTTTAAACTGGCTTGTTGGTGCAGAGAGCGCAAGAAGTGCTCGTTTTAGTTCTTTGGTTGTCGGTGGCACGAGTGGCGGGCGGAGGGTCTGTGCTGGGTGTGCTCAGGTGCGGATAGCGTGCCCACAGTTAACACCGCCACAGAAGCGACAGGCAAAGGGAGACGAGAACAAAAGACAGTTAAAAAGTATATTTTATTTTTTACCCTTGATTTTTCGATTACAGGCATCCTACACGTCGTGTCAGCCGCCTCGCGGCGGGGTCCGCGTCATTGCGAACGTTGTCGCCTAAAACATTTAATTTGCTTATTATTGCGCCATAGCCCGTAAGAAAGGCCTCTGAGTATTCCTTTTGCTGGCACCGGTTCATAGGGATGTGCTCAACGCCACTTATGCTATGCTCACTTGAATAATCCCCCCCATGGTTCTCCACAGCATGTCTGCTTTTGTTTTGTGACCTGTCACCCCTCCTGCTCTGCAGGAAGTTTCCACCGGGCCACAACTTCCCTCAGAAAGAATGTACTACGAGATAGGAGAGCTGTTTGACCTCACTTTGCATGGATCTTAGTATTCACACAATTGTAGGTGTTTACTGCGCCCTCTCGTGGATATCCCTTTACCTTCTGGCTTTCCCTCTTCGCTGGTGTGAATTAACCAATTACTCTCTTAATCATGTATGTGTGTCATGAACTATGTCAGATAATGTACTAAGGAAGTGCTTCAGAACAGTTGCTTTGAGGTTCTTTTCGGAATGAGTTCGATGATTTTAAGCTCGGTTCTAAGTGCCCGACTTGACATTGGGCTTGTATGTCTATTGATACAGTATATCCTAGAGTGTTTTATGGTCTGATGTGGTTTGTTTGCTTAGTGTTTACGTTCTGTGTCCGACTTGCATGTTCGGCTTTAGGTTGCGGAACTCTGCTTAGCCTCTCATAACGTCTGGCTGCCTCGGTGTCTATTCTGCGTTAGCGCCAGTTCCCATAGTGCGTGTACGGCACACTGGCCACGTTAGGCGGTCATAGTAACGCACAGATCTACTCAGGCCGGTTGCATATAGGTGAGTTAGCGAGCTATCCAGAGTTTCTAGCGTGACTGCTCATAAGGTATGACGCCTCGGGCGTTTACCATCGGCGCTAGTAGCGACATCTAAGGTGGCCAGCTCTTTAGGGTTGTCAGTGGCCTGGTCTTAGAGATTCTGCTGCTCGTTAGGGTCGAGTGTCTACTTGCTTCAATAGCGGCTCTATAAGAGAGATCAGGTCGTATAGTGGAGTGCTCGCACATTAGCGCTTAGGAAGGTGCCTAGCGCGAGTTAAACTGTGGATTATAGCTGAGTTGAGTGGGTGTAACATGGCTTAGACATTGCTCTGAGACGAGTCCTGAGCAGAGAGAGTTATAAGAGGCAGAAGTATTTGTTCTCAGACGCGGGCTGTCGGGTATGACCGGCTCGAAGCCGCCCTATCCCGCCCCAGGACACCTTTTCCCGCAGAGCGCTAAAACATCCGCAATGTGGTAATTCCGCCACTTTGAAAAAATGTGATCAGTCTTCTACTTTGGACTGTCTGTGTCCTGCCTTCTGTTATTAATGCAATGTCACTTATAGTTAACACCAGACACAGACAGTCTGTACCAAAAACGATGTTGATCATTGTCATCTATAGTTAACATCATGTTCATTTATAGGGCTTAACCACAGGAAGTCGGGACCAACATTGTTGGTCATGTATTAATAGTTGAACACAGAATAGTCTGGGACAACATGTGCGTCATGTCATTATAGTTAACACAGATAGTCTTGCTTACAACATGGTTGATCATGTCATGATAGTTAACATCATGTCATGATAGTTAACACAGAAGTCTGTGACAACATGTTGGTGCATGCATATAGTTAACACCAGGAAGTCCTGGACAACATGTTGCCGTCATTGTCATTAATAGTTAACCACAAGAAGTCTGTTTCACAACAGTTGCTTGATCATGTCATTATAGTAAGCATTTCATGTCATACTAGTTGAAGCATGCATGTCATCTTGATAGTTAACACAAGAAGTCTGGACCAACACATGTTTGGTCATGCTCATGTTATCCAGTTAACACAGAAGTCTGTACAAACTAGTGTTGAGTCATGTTGCATATTATAGTTAACCACTCATGTCATTATAGTCTTAACAGTCATGTCGATTACTAGTTAACACATTAAGGTCCTGGACAAGCATGTTGATCATTCATCTTATAGTTGACACAGAAGTCGTGCTACACATGTTATAGTCTACAACACGAAGATTTGTAGCGCTACAACACGTCTGACGATGTTTATATTGTTACAACAGACAATAGACACAGTTTAGGATTAGGCGTGTTTAGGTTGGTTTTAGGCCGACTTATTGTGTGATGGGTTGGGTTAGGGTATAGGTGTAGGGCGTCTAGCCGGGTTAATGCGGTTAGGGTTAGGGCTGTGCGTAGGGCAGTTAGGTCTGTATGGGTGTTACACATCTAGCAGTTAGAGAGCGTTAGGGCTTATGGGTTAGGTCGTATAGGGTTCAGGTGCTCGCGATGTTACATTAAGTGCCGTTTAGTTATGCTAGGAGCAGTGAGGAGGTTTAGTGGTAAGTAGTGCTAGGGTTAGGGCGTCTTAGCGGTCATTAACATTAATTAACAGGCTGTTCTAGTTGGAGTTTAGTGCTGTTTAGTGAATCTTCCTCTCGAAATGCAGTGTTTTGACCTTAAATTGTGCAACAAAGCTTATTTCAAGATTTAAATCGAGAAACTCCCATTAGTTAGAATTTGTTTTAGGCCATAATCGCCCAGCCCTGCTCAATGGCTCCTAGCATAGTGTTCCTACGTATTGACAAAACTCRAAAGGTTTGGCTTGAACTTCAGCAGGTGCTGATGAGTGTTGACAGTATTTTAAACATACAGCCATAAATCTCACATTGACCCCCTGTGAAATCAGTCCTAAATATTGTAGTGTTGAGGACTCAACACTGATTTCACAGGGGGTCAATGTGAGACCGGTTGCTCACAGGAATAATTGCGTTGTGTCATTTTAGCATGTGTTCCTTATTAGATTCTATTTAGTGTMTTTTACTAAAATGTATTGGGTGGAAAGCAAAACACTGATTTGATTCTGAGTCTAGTTTATTTTCAGCATGTGCTATACCTCATGATGGTTTCATCGATCTGCATGAGGGAGGTGGCCGTGTAGAGCCGGCTCAGGTCTGCGTCCTCCATCTTCGTTGCACTTCCAAACAGACTGCCCCTGTAAACACACACACACACACACACAAAATGTTGAGACATGCCATTGAAACACGTGACAACACTAGTTATTCTCAGTAAAATCCATACCTATACCAGGAATTTCTGTGCCATCGCTAATTGCCTCCATTTCATTAGTTAAATAGTTTGCCTCAGGGAGCTGCTGTGTACACGTTTGGTGTTGCTCCTCTATGGGGAATTTGACTGATCTGCTGGGTTGTGACTATGAGTTAAGTCCAAGCCATTTGTCATAGATCTTAAATAATATAAGCCAYTTAGCAGACAGTTTGTTTTCCTATGGGTGGCCCCAGCAGGGCTTGAACGGGTGTTATCAGGTGATGATAGCTCCCAATCACCACATGGAGTTTCCACCATATCGCTTTTACAGTAATTTGGCCATTTCAGATGCATGASAAGTGTCATGGCCCTAGGGTAGGGGCTAGKGGTTTCTTTGGGACTGGGCCTACCAGTGTGACTGTGCTAAGTATTGGAACAGGGCTGAGTACCTGTGTGAGAGGATGATCTTCTTCATGTTGTCGGCCATGAGGAAGTTGTAGAAGCGTCTGCACTGGTCCCACTGTAGGAACGTCTCCTGGGCCCTGTACACACACACACCAGGAAGTCAGTTGTGTGTAGAGAGAGAACAAATGATATTGTTGTCATGGTTATATCTGTTTGGCCTGAGAACCAACATTGTCAAAAGTTGTCTAAAGCATGCAACACGGGTTATCACTGTAGGCCAATACAGGACAACAACAAACTGCTGCCAACAACACTTTGTACTCTTGAAGCTGACATGCTAACCATCACACCACACGTTAAATCCACAGAACGATCTCTCACTGCACTATGAACTCACCAACACTACCTAGCTAGCAACAAGCTATCAACAAGCTAGCAGTACTAGCAACTAGCTAATAACTAGCTAGCAAAAAGCTAGCAGTACCCATCTAGCAATTAACTAGTCCAACTTCATATCTGCTAGTGCACATGTAATCAGTTAC
>NW_019951794.1:0-5021 GCF_002910315.2 Salvelinus sp. IW2-2015 | reverse complement strand
CCAAAGGAGACGATTTGCTTCTCTCTACTTTGTCTCTTTTCTTCTCTCTCGTCTCTCTCTCTCTCTCTGCTCTCCTTCATTCTTCTTCTTTCTTTGCTGTCTCGTCTTTTTCCCATAGTAATGTTATCCATGTAGTTGGGACAAAACCACAAATCAGGGCATTGCTGCCAAACCAAACAGAATGATGGAGGTCGCGTTAGCGGATAATCACCATGGATATTAACCCCACACTTTCTAGCAGAATCCACACACAACAGCTGACAAACATAGCTAAAATACTATTACCAGGAGGCCCAAGCATACGGTAGAGAGGAGAGGGAGAGAGAGAGAGAGATGAGAGCGAGAGAGATGAGAGAGAGAGAGAGAGGAGGAGAGAGAGATGAGCAGAGATGAGAGAGAAGACGAGGAGAGAGAGAGAGAGATGAGAGAGAGTAGAGGAGAGAGAGAGAGAGAGAGAGAGAGAGAGAGATGAGGAGAGATGAGAGAGGAGAGAGGATGAGAGAGAGAGACGAGTGGGTTTAGGGGTTTGAATCGGAGAACTCCCCAGGTTGTGTTCGGGATTAATACTGAGCTCCATGGGTCATGTCTATCCCACATGTAATTACTTATCTCAAGATCTCATCCAGACTTACTCCAGATCCTCTACTTGCCCAGACCTTATATCGAGACTCTATTTACCAGACTCTACTCACCGATCTAATCCCCCAGACTTACTCCCGCTCTACCGACCCCCTCTTACTCCTCCAGACCTCTATCCAGCACTCTATCCCAGTCTACTCATGGACGTCTACCTCCCGAGCCCCTACTCCCCAGACTCTATCAGCATCTACCTCTGCAGACGTCTACTCCAGAGATCTTCTATTAGACCTCCTACTCGCGACCTCTACGTCTCCAAGACCTATCCTATGCTCAGACTCTACTCTCGGAGACCTCGTACTCAGACTCTATCCAGCTCCTACTCTCAGACACTCTACTCTCGACTCTACCCAGATTACTCTCAGACTCCGTTCTAGCTCTGTCCCACTGGGGTCGGCATCGATATGTAATGGTAAGTAGCAGGTTATACGAGGTTAATACTATTATTGGAAAGAAGGGCTCCATAAGCAGGAATCTATGTGGTGAACTGAAACCAAACGCCCAGTGCATTATTTTGATCCTCTCGCTTGTTTAACTGAACCCAGCCAAAAGTGAATTCTCCAACTCTTTATTCCTCTTTCTCTTTCTCTAACTCGTTTTCTCTCTTCCTTTCTGCTGGCCTTATCTCACTAGCCAACCCTCTCGGTCACCTGTCTGTTTTCGTCCTCTCTCCTCGCTGTCGTTCCCTGTCACTGTTTCCCACCCCTCTCTCTCTTCTCAACCAGTCTGCCCTATCTTGCCTCGCTTCTAAGACAATCTCCCAACAGGCTTATCTATTCACACTGAGTGGAGCAGAATCTGCTGGTTCGACGCTCATCTAAAACTCTCCTGCCTTTGAACTTTCTAATTCCAATAAAAAGGGAATGTTTGCCCAACACAGCAGACACAGTGGGCGAGCAGAGACCCAGAGGGAGAGGAGAGAAGCTGTACAATCAACGACTCAGAGATCACTAGTATCAGGCTATGTGGCCAAATGGCACCCTATCCCCTATATTAGCTGCATCTACTTTGAATTAACACATAGGGTTTCTGGTCAAAGTATTTACAATGTGGAATTAAGGTACCATTTGGAATGCAGAAAGGTTAGAGTACAGCAGAGGTCCTGTAGGAGGGGTAGGAGAATGGTGATATAATACTGCTTAATTAATGGGAAGTGTGGGATCTCCTAGCTGGTTCGGTCTGTATGTAGTTTTCTGAGCATGGTTCCAGGTCTGTATATAGTGTATGTTTACGCCTGGTTACATGTTGTATGTGTTTTATTTTAGCTGGTTCAGGTTTAATACTTTATGTTCTAGTGGTTATGTTGTATGTAGTGTCTTCTAGCCTGGTTTACAGGTCTGTGTGTAGTTTCTTCTAGCCGGTTACCAGGTCTGTAATGTAGGTTTTTTTAGCTGGTTACAGGTTGTATGTAGTTATGTTCTAGCCTCGTTACCAGGTCTGTATTCTAGTTTTCTTCTCGCCTGGTTAATTAGGCTTGTATGTAGTTATGTTCTAGCTTGGTTCCAGGTCTGTATAGTAGTTGATGTTTAGCCTGGTTACCAGGTCTGTATGTAGTTATGTTTAACCTGGTTACCAGATCTGTTATGTTAGTTTCTTCTAAGGCCGGTTACCAGGGTTGTATGTAGTTCGTCTAGCCTGGTCATGGGGGGGGGGTCTGTATATAGTTATGTTTCTAGCCTGGGTTCCCGGTCTGTTGATAGTTTCTTGCTAGGCTGGTATAGGTCTGTATGTAGTTCTCTCCTAGCTGGTAGACTGTTATGTAGTTATCCTGCCTGGTCAGATTGGTAATGTAGTTCATTTTAAGCCTGGTAATAGATCGTATGTAGTTAATGTTTTAGCCTGGTTAGCAGGTCTGTATGTAGTTAATGTCTGCCATGGTTACCAGGTCTGTATGTAGTTCTCTTCTAGCCTGGTTACCATGTTGCTATGTAGTTTTATTTTAGCCTGGTTACCAAGGTCTGTATAAACTTATTTCTAGCCTGGTCCAGATTGTATGTAGTTGCTCTCTACCTGGGTTTCCCGGTCTGTATGTAGTTATTTCTGCCTGGTACAGACATGGGTTGTAGTTCTATTTAAGCTTGTTAGTGGTATCGTCTGTATTATGTTCTAGGCCGGTTACCAGGTCTGTATGTATGTTATGTTCTACGCTGGTTACCAGGTCTGTATGTAAGTTCCTTTTCTCGCCCCTGGTTACCAGATCTGTATGTAGTTAGTGTCTAGCCTGTTACAGGTCTGTATGGGTGTTCTTTCTAGCTGGTTACAGGTTTCTGTACTGTGGTTGTTCTAACCTGGTTACCAGATCTGAATGTAGTTCTCTCAGCTGGTTACCAGATCTGTATGTGTTTTTCAGCCTGTTTAGTCTGTATGTAGTTAGTTAGCCTGGTTACCAGGTTGGATGTATTCCTCTAGCCTGGTTTACAGGATTGTATGTAGTTCTTGTCTACGCTGGTTACGAGTCTGTATGTAGTTTTTCTAGCTGGTTATAGGTCTGTCGTTAGTATTTTTAGCTGGTTACCAGGTCTGGATGTTAGTTTTTTACTAGCTGTTTACAGATCTGTAGTAGTTTCCTCTTCTAGCCTGGTTACAGATTGTGTAGTTATCTTCTAGCCTGGTTTACAGGTCTGTATGTGTTTATGTTTATCTGGTTACGTCAGATCTGATGTAGTTTCTTCTAGCCTGATTCTTAGATTGTAGTAGTTCTTCTAGCCTGGTTAATTGTATGTAAGTCTTTCTTAGCCTGGGTTACTAGGTCGTATGTAGTTATGTTCTAGCATGGTTAGATCTGAATGAGTTTCTTAACCCTGGTTTACCAGATTGTGATGTAGTTCTCTTCTAGCCTGGTTAAGATCTGTATGTAAGTTTTTTCCCTAGCCTGGTTACTGAGGTCTGTATGTAGTTATGTTTTAGCCTGGTTACCAGGTCTGGATGTAGTTCTCTTCTAGCCTGGTTACCAGATCTGTATGTAAATCTTTATCCAACACCTGTGACTGACTCTCATTGTCAATGCAATTCAAGAACAAGAACAGTTGGCTGAAGCACACATATACTTAGCTGTTGTTTACAAGCGTTTGAACAAGACAYCGGCTGATTGGCTAGTGTCTACAGGTTGGTTTGTAATGGGTCAGAGTTCACTCACCCTGTGTAGCATCGGCTAAAGTTCAGAGGTCAAATCATCAGCTTCACAGACCCCTGTCTGTGTCCCAAAATACTCTAGTTAGTGCATTGCTTTTGATCAGGGCCCACTATATAGGGAATAAAGTGCCATTCGGGACGAAGCCCTGAGCCTTATTCCATTAGCTGGAGGAGAGTGGAACTGTAACGTTACTCGATGATGGAACCATGGATTCAAGATGGAAATGTATAACACAACACACATGTATCCCTGCCAAGACTGGAACTGAGCTGCACTGTTGGTTAACGTAAGTGCAGTATGTTTTCACCGCTGTGACTATGGCTGTGTCCCAAATGGCACCCTATTCCCTATATAGTGCACTGCTGTTGACCAGAGCCCTATCGGGGAATAAGGAATATGGTGCCATTTGGGACGCATACTGTATAAAGGGAAGGAACGGTCTGGCTGTGATTATAATTATAACAACACAACACCAGATACCAGATTTAAATACTCAGCATTGCGACATGGTAGGCGCATGGTGAGCGGACATCAATCTTAATCACATGGTTCTTATTAGTCTTAGCACATTGTGAGTGATTTACACCTTCCCCTCATCTCGTTCTCTCCCTCTTCCACTTCCCSTCTCTCTCCCTTTCTGTCTCCCTCCATCTCTGTTTCTCTATCTCTCTCACTGTGTATGATTTACCGCAGCTCCTTCCATCAGGACTTCATAAAGACTTTTTTATGAACGCCAGAGACGTTATTTTATTGGGTTAATCCTCCTCGTCACTCTGAGTTGTCTGTCTGTCTGTGGTTTGGATAATTATTCTGGCTGTGTCCCAAATGGCACCCTATTCCAGTATTCCCTATAGTACGCTACTGTGCCATTTAGGACAAAGACATTTTGTCTCTGTCAGAATGAGGCTTCATTATAAACCAAGCCTGTCCAGCTGAGTGGATATGTTATGCTGTCATCTTCTTGRCTGCATCTGAAATGGCATCCTATTTTCTATTTAGTGCACTACTTTTGACCAGGGCTCATAGGGCACTTTGTAGGGATGGGGTGCCATTTGGGACACATCTCCTGGACAGGCAGACCTAGTCCTCAGCCTCAGCTCACCTAGAATGAGAGAAGAATAACGAATCCAGGTCCCTGTAGAGTTGAGATCATTCTGATTGCTCTCCACAGGCGTAGTATTGTGAACATTTAAGGTTTTTTATATCAATTCTATTGTACCTTCATTATAGTACAACAACATAAAACTCCTCT
>NW_019951793.1:0-5022 GCF_002910315.2 Salvelinus sp. IW2-2015 | reverse complement strand
ACACGCTAATGGGATACCGCCAGTAGCCAATACAACACTGTGAGCACATAATAGGAAACTCAACAGTGCAGATAGTTATATGAAGCAATACATCACTCGTACATGAGAGCAACCTAACAGTTATGACAGATCAGCATTACAATACAGAGCACTGTACATGAGAGGAATTAACAGTACGAGATAGTCAATACACTACACATCATAACAGAAGTGAATGCTAACAGTACTAGATAGTCCACTACAACACTGTAGAGTCATGACAGCAACTAACAGTACATGATAGCTAGGGTTAATCAACAACTGTAGAACGAGGAATCTTAAGACTAGTACAGATCAGCATATCAACATCTGTAACAGACGGGATAACAGTACAGATAAAGATAAGCAGTACTACCACAAGTCAAACATAGAAGGACTTAACCGAATTAAACAAAGACTAGGCAATAGGGACACATACATAACTGTAACAGAGGAACTAACAGTACACCGGATAGCAATAAAATACTGTAACATAGGTTCGGAACCTAACACGTACAGATAGCAATACAACACTGTAACAAGGAACTACATCAGTAGCAATACAATACCCTGCATAGTAGAGAAACTAACAGTACAGAAGCATATGAAACCTGCGTAACATAGAGGACCTAACAGTAAGATAGAGAGACAATACAAACACTGTTAACATGGGTGGAACTAACAGTACAGATAGATCGCAATAACAAGCACTGGCAAACATAGAGGCAACTAACAGTACAGCTAAGATCCATTAGCATACTTCAACACTGTAACATACGAGAGGACCCTTCGCTAACCGTACAGGATAGGCAATATGCCAACTCACACAACATGGTAAGATGGTGGACACTCAACAGTACAGAATAATAGCAATATCAGCACTGCAACAATCGATGAATCTAACAGTACAAGGGATAGATTATGTCAATACAACACTGTACCTGAGAGGAACTTACACTAACAGATAAGCAGCCATCTGGGGTTTTAAAATAGAATGCAATTAGCAACATATATTCAGCCACTGCAACATAGAGGAACTAACAGTACAAGATATAAATAGGCAATACAGCCTGTCAATCATAAGGAACTAACAGTATCAAGATTCATGATGAGCAATACAGCACTGTATACCATAGTAGGAACAACAGTACAAGATAGCAAATTACACCACTTATCAATTAGTAGCGCACTAACAGTACAGATACGAGTAGCACTACTAGCACCCTGTAACAATCACCAGAGAACTACACAGGTACAATCGATGAAGATAGCCCAATACAACACTGTTAAGACAAGAGGAATCTAAAATAGATACACACCGATGATACGCATACAACACTGCGAAACATAGTAGGAACAAAAACAGATACCACGATCATAAGGCACACTAGACCAAATACTGTCACATGGTGGAACTACGAGTACCGATAGCACTAAGCACTGCACACATAGGCCGGCAACTAAGGAGGTACAGGATCAGATATGCTATATACAGCAGCAGTAACATAGAGGAACTAACAGTAACAGATCGATAGCTAATACAACACTGTATACGGATAGAGGAACTAACACAGTACAGATATGATAGCAATACCAGACACTGGCAACATAGAGGAATCTAAGCAGTACAAGGGATGTAGAATACAGCACTGTATAATAGAGGAACTACCCTAGTACAGATAGAATGAGGGGGATTATCAAGAATGTAAACACTAGATGGACTCAAACAGAAGTACAGATAAGATAAGCAATACCAGCATCTGTCCAACAATATGAGTGAAGCGTACACAGTAGCAGGGATCACCAGCATGTAAATCAGAGGACACAGAATAATTAGTTGGACAGACGAAAAACAAAAATATGAACTCGCGAGGAACATTCAAGAAATGCTCAGGGAGTGTAATATATTTAATAAAATAAAGTGAATCTGATGGAATAGGTGGGAGAAAGATGCAAAATACTCCTTTTTTTTTTTATTTCCCCAACACAGAAAATGTCAAAAAATGATTTACACGAAATTGTTCAAATGACAGAGTCATCCATGTTTCAATCTAACTATACTTGTGCAAAGAGGCTATAGCAAAGTAAACTTTAAGTAATTCTGTTTTTTCAATCTCCTCCATTCTCCAATAATCGAGTTAATTGTAGATTAGTGATTCTATTTTCCTTTTAATAAGTGTATAATTAAACAGTTTGATACAGCACCAAGACGGTATGTGAAGGCCATAATCTACCAGGATGAACTTCTACTAGTTAGATGTATATAATGCTTCAGTCCGGGACAACAATCCGTGCTGGAGGCATACTCAAGTTTGAGGAATATCAGAGTATATGTTTTCATGTACTCAAATGTTCAGGACCTCATCCAGGTAAGGCGAGAATACAGTCACTATAATCCGTCAGAACCCCAGAAGATGAGCAGACACACGCGTCTAGAGATGGTGTGTTTCAGTTACAGAACAAGAAATCTTCAGGCAGAAGAAACTAAATCACCATGTAATGTCCAAAAATAAGCCAAGAGGCCACAGAAACATCGGACATCCTCCAAAATAGACAAAGAAATTCTCACAAAGTCGTAAAAAACGCAGAGGAAACTAACAGAACCTCAAGACTACTCCAATATAATACAGCAAGACATAAAACCAGAGAAATCCTCCTGGAAAATCCTAACAGAGATATATCTATATATGAAGTACAAGGCTTGGGCTGGGGCTGGTGTCCTAATTGAACAACACTGAGCATAGTGGAACTAAGGACTAGCACGAGGGTTTAAAACTAACACAGGGAATGAACCTACAGGTGCATCCAATCATAAGACAAGCAAGAAACAAAAGGTAACCATAAAGGTGCAATGACATCGTGACCGAATAATAGAGACCCAACAACCGGCCGTTTGAGCCCAAAATCCTCGATCACTACAAAGGTTCAATTTTTTAACCACTGTTTTGTAAAACCAGCTCTATAGACAAAACTTGATATACTACTCCGCCTATCCAACACTCAGCCAAGGAAAGTCCTCATTTCTAACTATGTAATCGCCAATTCAGGACCGCAGTGGTAAATATAAAGACTCAGTCCACCTAAAAAAACATGGAGGCCCCTTACACTTCATTGTATTGTGCTTTGCCAAAATCTTAGCAAAATGCATAGCGTCAGAAAATTAAAAAGGGTGTTGTCGGAGTATTTATTCCTATCTTAGATCACGATCAGCGTTTTTTACATGGACGTATACATTGGCATATATTCCATGATCTTAGTACTAAACGAATTAGGAAATCACATGAAAACATGATAAATCTGGGAAACCAGGCCTGTGTATATCATAGTTAGAACTTTGAAAGGCCTTTGATTAATTACGTACAATTAGGAATGTACACTATTAAATGCCTTGGACCATTTTTTATTTCGGAGAATCTCTTATACAATGGGGTTAATGTTACGTAAGTAATCCAGTGTAAATGTTAAAATAATAGGCTAATTCTCAGAAACGTATTAAATTGTCAAGAGGAGTAAAACAAAGTTGTCTACTATCGGCATATCTATTTATTATGGCCATCGAAATGTTAGCTATTAAAATCTGATCCCCGCAAAATATCAAGGGGATAGAATTCAAGGGTTTAAAAACAAAGGTGCCATTGTACGCTGACTATTAATGTTTTCTTTTAAATCAGCAATTTGGATCCCTGCACAGCCTCATTGTCACGTTCTGACCTTAGTTCCTTTGTAAGGTCTTTACGTATGGTCAGGGCGTGAGTTGGGGTGGGCATTCTATGTTGTCTTTTCTATGTTTTGTTCTATTGTTCTATTTCTATGTTTTTGGCCTAGTATGGTACTCAATCAGAGGCAGGTGTCAGTTGTTGTATCTGATTGGGAGCCATATTTAGGTAGCCTGTTTTTCATTGTGTTTTGTAGGTGAGTATATTTTCTGTTCTGTGTTTTTGTTTCACCGTACAGGAGTGTTTGTTTGTCGTTTTCTTTTTTTGGTTCAGTGTTTCGTATTAAAACAGTATGGACACTTACCACGCTGCGCATTGGTCCTCTTCTTCCAACCACGACGAGCATTACACTCATAGAAGCTCTATGGATTAAAACCGAGTTAAGTGCACCATTTTACGAACTGGATCTCTCAAAAATACAACTTTTACATTATTGTGTAGTTTACCAATAAAATGGTCCGACGGGGGAAGTGAACATACTTGGTATTTTTTGTAGAAAGTTAGCAGTGTTGTAAAGTACTTAAGTAAAAATACTTTAAAGTATTAATTAAGTTGATTTTTGGGGTATCTGTACTATTTATATTTTTGACTACTTTTACTTTTACTTCACTACATTCCTTAAGAAAATAATGTACTTTTTACTCCATATATTTTCCCTGATACTCAAAAGTGCTCATTACATTTTGAATGCTTAGCAGGACAGGAAAATGGCCCAATTCACACACTTATCAAAATAATATCCCTGGTCATCCCTACTGCCTCTGATCTGGCCGACTTACTAAACACAAGTGCTTTGTTTGTAAATTGTGTCTGCATGTTGTAGTGTGACCCTGGCTGTACGTAAATTTAAAAAAAACAAGAATATTTTGCCGTCTGGTTTGCTTAATACTTCGCTACTATGGCCTATTTATTGCCTTACCTCCTCCATTTGCACACACTGTATATAGACTTTATTTTTTTTCTATTGTGTTATTGACTGTACGCTTGTTTATTCCATGTGTAACTCTGGGTTATATGTGTCGCAATGCTTTGCTTTATCTTGGCCAGGTCGCAGTTGTAAATGAGAACTTGTTCTCAACTAGCCTACCTGGTTAAATAAAATCTTCGAAATTGTTGCGTGTTGCGTTTATATTCAACATTTCAACATTTCAGATATGAAGTTGTGAAGGTAGAAACCCGCAACAGCCACAAACTGAACACTCCCATGACACGTACAGGCCGCTGTCAGAACTCTCCCATCCCATACTTCACTACACTGATCATGCATACACCATATAGCCCAGGGAAA
>NW_019951792.1:0-5023 GCF_002910315.2 Salvelinus sp. IW2-2015 | reverse complement strand
GATAGTCAGGTACTGCTCCTTATGTAACTAGGAGCACAGTGCAGCAGATAGTCAGGTACTGCTCCTTATGTAACTAGGAGCACGGTGCAGCAGATAGTCAGGTACTGCTATCACCCAAGAACAAAAGGGAAGAAGCCCATTGTAGCATTGCAGTACTGTATGTCCCAACAGATAACCAGTGACGGAAATAATCATCTCCCCTTTCCACTATTATCAAATATCTGACAGCCACGCCCATATTGCCAAGGTGACCTTTTAATACTGCACCTTCCAAATACCATCATTCAGAATCAATACACTTTCTCTACAACAGGGCTAATGCACTCTAGTTCATAAAGTAGCCACTCAATCACTGTCTCTCTCATTGTAGAGACAGTGGCTAGTTTACTGTGTTTGAAAAGTGTTTGCACAACATCCTACAGAGCACTAAATGTGATACAACTCTAGTAAAATGTATTGTAGTTTTCATTCACACACTGAATTGTCTTTGAAGTGCTACAATACACAGCACACAAGACATAACTCTCCATGGACCTACAGTTCCAGTCAAAAGTTTGGACACACCTACTCATTTTTTCTTTATTTMTACTATTTTCTACATTGTAGAATAATAGTGAAGACATCAAAACTATGAAATAACACATGGAATCAAGTAGTAACCAAAAACGTTTAATAGATTTTAGATTCTTCAAAGTAGCCACCCTTTGCACACTCTTGGCATTCTCTCAACCAGCTTCACCTGGAATACTTTTCCAACAGTCTTGAGGGAGTTTCCACATATGCTGAGCACTTGTTGGCTGCTTTTCCTTCACTCTGCGGTCCAACTCATCCCAAACCATCTCAATCGGGTTGAGGTCGGGTGATTGTGGAGGCCAGGTCATCTGATGCAGAACTCCATCACTCTCCTTCTTGGTCAAATAGCGCTTACACAGCCTGGAGGTGTGTTGGGTCATTGTCCTGTTGAAAAACAAATGATAGTCCCACTAAGCGCAAACCAGATGGGATGGCGTATTGCTGCAGAATGCTGTGGTAGCCATGCTGGTTAAGTGTGCCTTAAATTCTAAATAAATCACTGACATTGTCACCAGCGGTGGGAACCACACATGTAGAGATCATCCGTTCCCCTACTCTGCGTCTCACAAAGACACAGCAGTTGGAACCAAAAATCTCAAATTTGGACTCTTCAGCACAAAGGATAGATTTCCACCGGTCTAATGTCCATTGCTCGTGTTTCTTGGCCCAAGCAAAGCTCTTCTTATTGGTGTCCTTGTAGTGGTTTCTTTGCAGCAYTTCAACCACGAAGGCCTGATTCAAGCAGTCTCTTCTGAACAGTTGATGTTGAGATGTGTCTGTTACTTGAACTCTGAAGCATTTTTTTGGGATGCAATTTCTGAGGCTGGTAACTCTAATGAGTTAACTCAGAGGTAACTCTAGGTCTTCTTTTCATGTGGCGGTCCTCATGAGAGACAGTTTCATCATAGCGCTTGGTGGTTTTTGCGACTGCACTTGAAGAAACTTTTGAAGTTCTTGAAATGTTCCGTATTGACTGACCTTCATGTCTTAAAGTAATGATGGACTGTCATTTCTCTTTGCTTATTTGAGCTGTTCTTGCCATAATATGGACCTGGTCTTTTACCAAATAGGGCTATCTTCTGTATACCACCCCTACATGCCACAACACAACTGATTGGCTCAGATGCATTAAGAAGGAAAGCAATTCCACAAATTAACTTTTAACAAGGCACACCTGTTAATTGAAACGCATTCCAGGTGATTACCTCATGACGCTGGTTGAGAGATTGCCAAGAGTGTACAAAGCTGTCATTAAGGCAACGGGTGGCTACTTTGAAGAATATAAAATATATTTTGATTTGTTTAACACTTTTTTGGTTACTACATGATTCCATATGTGTTACTTCATAGTTTTGATGTCTTCACTATTATTGTACAATGTAGAAAATAGTAAAAATAATGAAAACCCTGGAATGAGTAAGTGTGTCCAAACTTTTGACTGGTACTYTATATAGGGGAACACTATAACTTGATAAAAACCAGTGTGACGGATGTCAATGTGCAATATTTTTATGATGGGCCTTATTCTATCATAGCACTCATATAATTGTCTGGTTTTTGAGAATGACGAGATAGTAATTGTTCTGGAAAGTGGATTTATATTGGGGGAGGAGCAAGATCTAATCTGTCAAACTGTCAATATTCAATCTCATATTTTGATTTGGGCATAGATTTAACTCTTTTTTTATGAAGAGTTAAAAGACTGTGGGGGGCAGGTCTGCTTTGTTTTTGTATGAAAGGTACAGGCACATAGGGCACAAACCACACATTATTGCCTCCCAGCCAAACGAATGAGTAATTATCTAAAGCAAAGAGGATGACATCTCTGATTATTGGTGTTGTGCCATTTTATAGGCCTTTGGTCAGTCATGACATTACTAAATACTCTTTAGCCTACATAAAATCACAAAATAGAATATTAGAAGCTGTAATTGGAACTGTGAAATGCTCGTGTTCATTTAAAATATAAAAACCTTTCATCTATAACTCACTTATGCTTATTATTTTTATTGAAATAAACAGTATACATTTCTCACATTAAACTTCTCTGGTGGAGGTGTTTGGAATTAAGACTTAAACACAAATTATTCTAGACGTTAATTAAGAGATTGATTCATCAAGATCAAAGAGTAATTTTGACTGAAGATCTTGAAAAATATTACAAGTAATAATTATGTATGAAGAATATGTTTAACAGTTTTAAAAGCCTGCTCTTGTTGGATGTCCCAGATTGGCAAGGTAATACTGTATCATTCTTGGAAATGTCCAAGTACCACATTTGCATAGCAGAAAGACATCCAGGATTCAGACATTCCAGAAAGACATCCAGAATTCAGACATTCCAGAATGACATCTCTATGCTACAGAATGTGTGTGTAATGAACACGATGGGAGACAGAGAGCTGTTTTCAAGCACAGGGCACAGCAGGTGTTTATTGTAAAGGACCACAATAGGAGGCATGTACCTGGGTCCAGGAGCAGGCAGAAGGTCATACACAGGGGTTCCAAAAAGGCAACAGTACAGGTAGGGAAAAGGCTAGTAACGTCGTCCTGGAGATCAGGCAATATGTTGATAACAGGAAATCCAATAGGCTAAAGTACAGGCAGGGAATAGGCAAAAGGCATCATTAGTGAGGCAGGCAAAAACTATCATACACAGGAGGATTCAATTACGGGAAAAACAGAGCTCAGATTAGGAATGTGTCACAAAACAAACAATACCTCACAATGATTGGGTGCAAAGAACTGAACTAAATAGTGTGTGATAATGACATACAGGTGTGTGAACAGGTGATCAGAATTCAGGTGATTGGGATCTGGAGAGAGCTGCATTCAGGGGATCTATGTGTTTGAGAGTGTGAGCTGGAAAGTGAGCTGCGTTCAAGGGATCTACGTGTTTGAGAGTGTGAGTTGGAAGCAGACGTTACAGCTTCACACAATTTAAAAAACATTTTATTTATTGAACTTTTATTTAACTAGGCAAGTTAGAACAAATTCTAATTTACAATGACGGCCAAACCCAGACAACGCTGGGCCAATTGTGCACCCTATGGGACTCCCAATCACAGCCGATTGTGATACAGCCTGGAATCGATCCAGGGTCTGTAGTGACACCTCTAGCACTGAGATGCAGTGCCTTAGACCTCTGCGCCATATCCCATGTCTATATATCAGCCAAACCGTTTTAAGGCAGAACATTAGTGCCTTGTAGCGCTCTAATTGCCTCATGTATGGAAAAGCTCTTTGATTGGTGCTGAGGGCCTGTGGGTGGACTCTGATTGGTGTTAGCAGAGTGTCATGGCAGGAGTCCTCTTCCTGGGTCTAACAGTGTACCATACGTCTGCCTTATTTCAGACTCCCTGGGAAGATCTCAGTTGCATACTCCTGGCTGTTGGAGGGAGTAGCAGGGAGGAAACGGGGAAGATCACAATTGCATACTCCTCGTGTCCTCTCTCCTCCTCTCCTCAAAACTCATTGGATGAAAAAGCCAGAGGTCCCTGACCTTCTACTCCAATGGGTTTTGAGAAGGAGACAAGGAGAGAGGACATGAGGAGTATGCAATTGTGATCTTCCCCGTTTCCTCCCTGCTACTCCCCCCAACAGCCAGCTAGCAGGAAATGACTAGAGGCAAGGCCAAATGTGTCAGCATTTGTAAGTTATTCTGCTCCCTCTTGCTCAATGGGAGTTCTCAGGAAGACTTCCCTAAACAAGCGGCTATGCAGACATTCGACATCGGGAGCAGAAGCCACCTCTTACTGTAGCTACAGTAGCCAGAGGCAATATAGAGGGTCGGAAGCTAGAGAGAGATTTACATCAGAAGGGATGTGTTGCACATTTGCTGGATGGCAGGCAGCACATTAAAAATGAATTATACATTAATTGGGGTCTTCCTACAATGATATTTCTCCCTCTTTTCAGATAGAACTGAATTTAAGTGCGTGTGAGGCGCATTACTATCTTGGATTCTTTGCTATTCCTAGAGCTAGCTTTCCCTGACTGGAAAATAACCCCTCTCTGTCCAGTACATTACTAACTCCCATCTTTGAATTCACTTAAAATAATTTTTATCAATATAGCACACTATTATGAGAATGGTGGAAATTGCCCATTCAGTAGTTACCCTTGCCAGAGAGAGAGAAAGAAGAGGGGAGGGAAAGACAGCGGGAATGGAAGGTTAAGATGGGGACAGGAGGGTGGGGAATGGGGGAGAGAGAGGAGAGAGGGCGGGAGGAATAAGAGGATGGGATAGCGAGGAATGGGAGGGAAGTGTGGAGGAGGTGACGAAGAGATGTAAAAGCATCTGATACCTTCAGTGTTCTCCCTGTCTCCCGGCAACAGTGCCACCAAGCTCATTACACTTCCAAATGCTGCTGCTGCTGTATCCTCTTCCCCCTGGGCCTCCCCGTGACAGGCTGTCTTGTTTTTTGGCTGACTCGTGACCCCTGCTTCT
>NW_019951791.1:0-5023 GCF_002910315.2 Salvelinus sp. IW2-2015 | reverse complement strand
TTTTCAATTGACAATATGTCAACCAATCAGCTGAGCAGCCTGACTTGTTTGCCACTTTGCTCTTTTTTTCTTCATCCTTTGAACCATGCAATTTTTTAATTCATCATCGATCCAGGGGGGTCTAACAGTTCTCAGTGAGTTTTTTAGCAGGTGCATTTTTGTCGAACATTTTGTCAAGAATAATTTTCCAAATACTTAAAGTGCTGCATTGTTGGTCTGAATAATGTGGAAGGGCACATCTCCACATGGCAACAGGGTGGACATAGTGCTTTTGGTGTTAGGGAATCTCTCTGCTGCTCTGGCTGCCACTTGCCGCGTTGCAGGACCTACACACCCTCTCGTTGCCATCAAATCAATATAACCTGTGTGAYTTATAATATGTTTAGTAGGTCTGTTTTAGGCTATTGCTGTTTATTAATACTGGTATTTTAGTACCGTATTGTACTAAATACCTGTWTTTATGRACGGACCGGTTTGGGTTTTTACTTTACCTTGTATAACYGTATTTCAATGTTTGATTTGTTAAATATGTTAAAGCACTCCGCCGCGTGTAATGTCAGCTTTTATGCTATTTGACTCGTCTCGCTTTCCACACACAAGGAAAGCAGTTTTTCTGCTCTACCAGGAGTCACAACCACTTGCAATCTTCATGGTCAATTCTGAAGATGCAACAAGGTGTTGGTAARACTGATGCTGCTTTCCATTTTGCTTCTTAATATAAATCCACAAGAGTTCTATAATTACACTATTAGTTTTTGTATCTTACTGTCTGCAAAGAGCTAGTTTGTCTTTTCTTAGTAAGTTGTGGCTAAAATAAATTGTGTTAGCCTTTAATGCTAATCGCTAGTTAGCTAGCTAAATGTACTTAGTCAGAGCAAACATACTTAGCAAAAAAAAGAAACGTCCCTTTTTCAGGACCCCAAAGATAATTCGTAAAAATTCAAATAACTTCACAGATCTTCATTGTAAAGGGTTTAAACACTGTTTCCCATGCTTGTTCATTGAACCATAAACAATGAATGAACATGCACCTGTGGAACGGTCGTTAAGACACAAACAGCTTACAGACGGTAAGCAATTAAGGTCACAGTTATGAAAACTAAGGACACTACAGAGGCCTTTCTACTGACTCTGAAAAACACCAAAAGAAAGATGCCCAGGGTCACTGCGCATCTGCGTGAACGTGCCTTAGGCATGCTGCAAGGAGGCATGAGGACTGCAGATGTGGCCAGGGCAATAAATTGCAATGTCCGTACTGTGAGACGCCTAAGACAGCGCTACAGGGAGACTGGACGGACAGCTGATTGTCCTCGCAGTGGCAGACCACATGTAACAACACCTGCACAGGATTGGTACAGCGGGACAGGTACAGGATGGCAACAACAACTGCAACAACAACTACACAACTACACCAGGAATGAACAATCCCTCCATTAGTGCTCAGACTGTCCGCACTAGGCTGAGAGAGGCTGGACTGAGGGCTTGTAGGCCTGTTGTAAGGCAGGTCCTCACCAGACATCACTGACAACAATGTCGCCTATGGGCACAAACCCACCATCGCTGGACCAGACAGGACTGGCAAAAAGTGCTCTTCACTGACGAGTCACGGTTTTGTCTCACCAGGGGTGATGGTCGGCTTCGCGTTTATCGTCGAAGTAAAAGTGAGCGTACACCGAGGCCTGTACTCTGGAGCGGGATCGATTTGGAGTGGAGTGTCCGTCATGGTCTGGGTGGTGTGTCAGCATCATCAGACTGAGCTTGTTGTCATTGCAGCAATCTCAACGCTGTGCGTTACAGGGAAGACATCCTCCTCCCTCATGTGATACCTTTCCTGGGGCTTATCCTGACATGACCCTCCACATGACAATGCCACCAGTCATACTGCTCGTTCTGTGCATGATTTCTGCAAGACCGAATGTCATGTCTGCCATGGCAGCGAAGAGCCGGATCTCAATCCATTGGCACGTCTGGGACTGTTGAATCGGAGGGTGAGGCTAGGGCCATTCCCCCAGAATGTCCAGGAACTTGCAGGTGCCTTGTGGAAGAGTGGGTAACATCTCACAGCAAGAACTGGAAAATCTGGTGCAGTCCATGAGGAGGATGCACTGCAGTACTTAATGCAGCTGGTGGACACACCTGATACTAACTGTTACTTTTGATTTTGACCCCCCCCTTGTTTCAGGACACATTATAAATTTCTGTTAGTCACACGTCTGTGAACTTGTTCATTTATGCCTCAGTTGTTGAATCTTATTTCATACCAATTTTACACATGTTAAGTTTGCTGAGTTTAGCTAGCAAATACAGCCTGACACCAGTTCTGATGTAGCCTAGATCAGCATGTTGTTTGTGAATGGTATATTCTAAATGGGGAACAATAGTGATCATTATATTTTAGCTTCATCAAAGCTACTATACAAGTAAAAAATGAGAGAAATATTGTGATATGATATTTTGGTCATTTACTTTAGGCTACATGGTATATATGTATGTGCGGATGTTTGTCGGGAATGCATAGCGTCACTGCAGCAATAGGCTATGTTCTGATGAATATCAGATTTGTGTGTGTGTGTGGGCGTGTGATCCAGATGGGCTAGGCAGAGAAGGCAGGGCATGTTCAACACCTATGCTCTCCATGTTCTTTGTTCCGTATCAGGGTGTGGACATGGCATGTGCTGCTGAGGAATCACTGTAAGAGGATGTTCACGTGCGTGCGTATCATACACATCCTCCCCTTAGCTCCATACAGACAGCAGTAACATGGTGAATCCTATCATGCATTGCTGTCAATGGAGACTAGTTATATGACTTAAAGGACAACTCCACCACTTATAACATTTGGGTTGTTATTATGAAGTATTTAGTGTCCTACACAGTTGTGTAATTTATGTTCATGTCTATTGACTGTTTAGTGATTGCAAAACTGCAATTGCTTCTCTGTTGCGTCTCTGTTGGTTTCTGTTGCGTTTTAAAGTAAAATGATATCAATTTGCATAAATATTCAGACCTTTACTCAGTACTTGTTGAAGCACCTTTGCAGCAATTACTGCTCAACTGTTTTTGGGTATGCACTAAAAGCTTGGCACACCTGTATTTGGGGATTCTCACTTCTCCTGCAGTCCTCTCAAGCTCTGTCAGTTGGATGGGGAGCGTTGCTGCACATTATTTCAGGTCTCTCCAGAGATGTTTGATCGGGTTCAAGTCCGGCTCTGGCTGGCCACTCAAGACATTGAGACTTGTCCCAAAGCCACGCTAGCGTTGTTTTGGCTAGTGCTTAGGTTTTTGTCTTTTGGAAGGTGAACTTTCGCGCCAGTCTGAGGTTCTGAGCGGCTGGAACAGGTTTTCATCATGGACCTCCCGTACTTTGCTCTGTCATCTTTCCTCGATCCTGACTAGTCTCCAGCCCTGCTGCTGAAAAACATCCACAGTGTGATACTGCACCACCATGCTTCACCGTAGGGATGGTGCCAGGTTTCTCCAGACATGATGCTCGCATGTCAGGCCAAAGAGTTCAATCTTGGTTTCATCAGACCAGAGAGTCTCTTGTTTCTCATGGTCTGAGAGTCTTTAGATGCCTTTTGGCAAACTGCAAGCAGTCTTTTACTGAGGAGTGGCTTCCGTCTGGCCACTCTACAATAAAGGCCTGATTGGTGGAGTTCTGCAGAGATGGTTGTCTTTCTGGAATGTTCCCCCATCTCCACAGAGGAACACTGGAACGCTATCAGAGAGACCACCGGGTTCTTGGTCAGCTCCCTGACCCCATAATGTCAAAGTGAAATTATGTTTTTCAACATTTTTACAAGTTTCCCATAAGGATCTATACGCTCTGCCCATTCACAAAAGGTGAACATTTTGAAAGGGTGACTACTTATAAGCAATGTAATTCCATACATATACAGTTGACAATAATGTTTTTTTAAATYKATTTTTGRGTTCCAACCGGAGCATTCCTTCATGTCTGTAGAAGTTATGGAACGCAAGGCGATATCATGAGGAAAGCACGTGACCAGGAACTGGRAWTCTGCCAGACCACTGACTCATTCCCCTCCCATCCGGCCCCACAACACAGCATAAGCTTCATTCCACGTTKTACAGACTGTTGACATCTAGTGGAAGGCGTAGGAAGTGCAAACAGATCCATATCTTACAGGGAATTGAATCGGCGATGAGTTGAACATTGACCAGTCTCAGAATTCTCACTTCCTGTTTGGATTTTGTCTCCGGTTTTTGCCTGCCATATGAGTTCTGTTATACTCACAGACATCATTTAAACAGTTTTAGAAACTTCCGCGTGTTTTATATCCAATAGTAATAATAATATGCATATATTAGCATCTGGGACAGAGTAGGAGGCAGTTCACTATGGGCACGCAATTCATCCAAAAGTGAAAATGCTGCCCCGTATCATAAAGAAGTTTTTAACATGATTTTTAAATGACTACCTCATCTATGTACCCCACACATACAGATAATTGTAAGGTCCCTCAGTKGAGCAGTGAATTTTAAACACAGACCAGGGAGGTTCTCCTATGGTTCACAAAAAGGGCACATATTGGTTCATGGGTAAAAAAAAAAGCAGACATTGACTATCCCTTTGAGRATTTTTTTATTTCTCCTTTATTTAACCAGGTGGGCCAGTTGAGAACAAGTTCTCATTTACAACTGCGACCTGGCCAAGATTAAAGAAAAACAGTGCGACAAAAACAACACAGAGTTACACATGGGATAAACAAACATACAGTCAATAATACGATAGAAAAATCTATATACAGTGTGTGCAAATGTAGTAAGATTCGGGAGGTAAGGCAATAAATTGGTCATAGTGGCAAAATAATTACAATTTAGCAATAAACACTGGAGTGATAGATGTGCAGAAGATGAATGTGCAAGTAGAGATACTAGGGTGCAAAGGAACAAAAAAAACAATATGAGACGATGCAGTTGGGTGGGCTATTTACAGATGGGCTATGTACAGCTGCAGCGATCGGTTAGCTGCTCAGATAGCTGATGTTTAAAGTTAGTG